>NC_031792.1:4997965-5049123 GCF_001522545.3 Parus major | reverse complement strand
GTTCTGTGGCTCTGTGGTTCTGTGGTTCTGTGGCTCTGTGGTTCTGTGGCTCTGTGGTTCTGTGATCCCGTGGCTCTGTGGCTCTGTAGTTCTGTGGCTCTGTGGTTCTGTGATCCTGTGATTCCGTGGTTCTGTGATTCTGTGGTTCTGTGGCTCTCTGGTTCTGTGGCTCTGTGGTGCTGCTCCCTCCCCAGGGCACCCACCCTGGGATACACTGGGCTGGGACCTGGCCACACTTCACCTCTCACCTCCTGCCTTCCAAGCAAAGCAGGTGCGGAACCAGGAAAGCACCGCACAATCCAAGGATGCTCAGCCCCCCATCCCCATCCCTGCTGATTTTCCTTCAGGCTCCCACGGCCAGCTGGAGGACACGGCTCCCCGCATCGTGGAGCACCCCACGGACGTCCTGGTCTCCAAGGGAGAACCGGCCACGCTGAGCTGCAAGGCCGAGGGGCGCCCGGCCCCGGAGGTGGAGTGGTACAAGGACGGGGAGCGGGTGGAGACGGACCGGGAGGATCCCCGCTCGCACCGCACCCTCCTCCCGGGGGGATCCCTCTTCTTCCTCCGGATCCTGCACGGGAGGAGGGGAAAGCCCGACGAGGGGGTTTATGTCTGCGTGGCCAGGAATTACCTGGGCGAGGCCACCAGCCGGAATGCTTCCCTGGAGGTGGCTGGTGAGTCCTGAGAGGGCTGGGAGGATTTAAGGGGGTGAAAATTTGTATCATGAAAATCTGGTATCATCCCTGAGCCCAGCCTGCTCCAGTGGCTCCTCCACCAGCTTTCACATTCCCAAGCCTCTGCTGCCAAGGGAAGAGAAGGAAATAAATGAAAATAAGGGGAAAATAGAAATAAGTAAAGTGAAAAGAAATGAAAATAAATTCAAAAAAGTGAGAATTATTGAAAATTAACGAAACTAAGTGGAAACAAATTAAAAAAGAAAACAAGTGAAAATAAATTCAAAGAAGTGAGAAATATTGAGAAAGAATGAAACTAAGTGGAAACAAATTAAAAAAGGAAACAAGTGAAAATAAATGAAAATAAAAGTGAGAAAGTAAGTGAAAATGAATGTAAATAGCAGAAAAAAATTAAAACACAGAAAAAGATTAAATAAAGTGAAAATAATGGAAAGTAAGTGACAATCAATGAAAAAATAAAGTGCAAATGAGTGAAGAGAAATTATGAAAAAACTGAAAATAATTGGAAATAAATGAAAAGAAGTGAAAATTACTGAAATGAGAGAAAATGCATATAAATAACAGAAAATAAATTAAGAAATGGAAAAAAGATAAATTAAATAATAAAAGTGAAAATATCTGAAAGTAAGTGAAAATCAATGAAAAAATAAAATAAGTGCAAATTAGTGAAGAGAAATTATGAAAAAACTGAAAATAATTGGACATAAAAGAAGTGAAAATTACTGAAAACGAGTGAAAACAAGTGAAAACACGGTTCACTTGTCTTCATTTCTTTCATATAAGAAATGAAAAGAAGTGAATTTGAAACATGGAAATAAATGAGAACAAATGCAATCTAGTCAAATCAACTCAAATCAATGAAGATTAATTCAAATATGTTAAAGCCAACCCAGAGGCTGCCCCAGGTGCTGTTGCAGCCCGGGGGTGCGGGGTTGGGGAGCTGAGGCCGCGGTGTCCCCGCAGTGCTGCGGGACGATTTTCGGCAGCCCCCGGGGGATGTGGTGGTGGCCGCGGGAGAACCGGCAGTGCTGGAGTGTGTCCCACCCCGAGGGCACCCCGAGCCCAGCGTCTCGTGGAAGAAAAACGGAGTCCGGGTCAGCGACAAGGATGAGCGGCTGACGGTGAGGGGTGGGGCTGGATGCACGGGAGATGGGGAATGCTGTAGGGGTACGGCATGCGATGGGGATGGGGGTGTGATGTGGATGTGGGTGCAGCGAGGATGAAGGATTCAGTGAGGATCTGGAATGTGATGGGGATGTGGGATGGGATAGGGATATGGGATGCATCAGAGATTTGGGATGCAATGGAAGGATGGGATGTGATGACAGTGTGGGTGCAATGGGGATGTGAGGTGCAATGAGGATACAGGGTGTGATGGGGATGCAGAATGCAGTCAGGGTGAGAGATGCAATGAGGATTTGGGATGCAGTGGGATATGAGATGCAATGGAGATGGAGGGTGTAGTGGTGATGCAGAATATGAAGGGGGTGGGAGATGTGATGTGTGCATGTATGCAATGAGGATGTGGGATGTCATGGAGATACGGGATGCAGTGGGGGGTAGGATGCAGTGGGGATATGGGATGTGGTGAGGATGCAGGATACAGTGTGAATGTGGGATACAGTTTGGATGTGGAATATGATGGGGATGTGGGATGAGCTCTGCCTCCTGCAGATCCGTGGTGGGAAGCTGATGGTGGCCAGCACTCACAAGAGCGATGCTGGCGTCTATGTCTGCGTGGCCACCAACGTGGTGGGGGAGAGGGACAGCGAGCCGGCCGAGCTGGTCGTCTTTGGTACGTGGAGATTTAATTTTTGGGGTGTGACACCCAATTTCTGGGGAGGTGGGTGCTATCCTGGTGAGACTGATGGCCACCCTGCAGAGCGCCCAGCATTTGGCAAGAGGCCCCAGAACCAGGTGGTGCTGGTGGAGGGGACGGCGGAGTTTGCCTGCGAGGCGGTAGGGGATCCGCAGCCGGCGGCACGCTGGCGCAAGGAGGAGGGTGAAATGCCACAGGGAAGGTGAGTAGGGGTGAGGGGGGTGGCTCAGGGATGCCAAGGCCAGCCAGGGTTCTGTGGTGCAGCTGGGAGGCATCAGTGTGTGCCAGCCTGGTGTGCTTGGAGCACCTGACATCCTCATGACATCAAGTAATTGCATCCCATAACCCTGGAGCATCCTTCACCCCCAGCACATCCTGCATCCCTATTGCATTCCACATTCCCATTGTGTCTCAACTCCGTCACATTCCACATCCCCCTTTGCATCTCTAATCCTCATTGCATCCTGCATCTTCTTTGCATCCCACATTCTCATCACATCCCAAATCCCAATCACATTCCACATTTCCCTCACATTTCACATCCCCATCGCATCTCCCATGTTCCTGCAGCCCAGATTTCCACTGTACCCATCACATCCCACATTCCTGTAGGATCCCACATCCTCCATCCTCACCACATCCCAACCCCATGGCACCTTACACCTCCCTGGTGCCCCAGCACACTGCTGGTGCCAGAGCTTCTTGGGGTTCCCCCCAGGTGGGAGGTGCTGCCAGACAACACCCTGCGGATCAGCCGGCTGCAGGTGGAGGATGAAGGCACCTACACCTGCGTGGCTGATAACAGCGTGGGCAGGTCAGAGGCATCGGGCACCCTCACTGTGCATGGTAAGGGGGACCCTGGGGAGCCCCCTTGGGTGCTGGTGGGGTGCCCAGACAAGCCCTTGTCTCTCCCCACACTGCTGCAGTGCCCCCCCAGCTTGTCATCGGACCCCATGACCAAACTGTCACCCCTGGCCAGAGTGTGACTTTCCAGTGCCAGAGCAAGGGCAACCCACCACCCGCTGTCTTTTGGCAGAAGGAGGGGAGCCAGGTCTGTCTCCTTCCCTCATTTTTGACCCCAGGCCAAATCATAGCCCCATCCTCGTCCCAATCCCATCACCATTTCCATTCCATCTTGTCCCCATTATCATCATAATCTCCATCCCAATTCCCACCCCGTCCCCATCTCATCTCCATCCCATCTCAACCTCACACCAGGACCAATCCTCTTCCCTACCTGTCCTCATCACCATCCCACCAGAGTCCCTATTACATCCCTGTCCCCATTCCTTTCCCCATCACAGTCCCCATCATATTTCATCCCATCCCATCCCCATCCTCATCCCTGTCCCCAGTCTCATTCCCACTCCCATCCCTAACCCTCATCTCAACCCCTGCTTCTCATCCTCCCCTTCCCTCATCCCCTCACTAATCCCACTCCCTCTCAGACCCTGCTGTTCCCGGGCCAGCCCCCAATCCCTTTGGGCCGTGTTTGGGTGAGCTCCAGTGGTGCTTTGACCATCGTCAACGTCCAGCCCAGTGATGGTGGCCACTACCTGTGCCAGGCTATCAGCGTGGCCGGCAGTGTCCTGGCCAGGGCAGGCCTGGAGGTGACAGGGGGTAAGTCCAGGGCCAGTGGAGAGCTGACACGTTCAGTGCGTGAGTGACACCCACCTCACCATGAGAATTTCCCACTTTTCTCCCTGTAGCACCCACTGAGCTCCACCCAGGGGTGATCAGCCTGCTTCCCACTAACCAGACAGTGCTGCCAGTGGGGGCCACAGTGCGGCTGCCGTGCGGAGAGGGGGGCCGTGGCCCCCCGGGCAGCGTGGGGTGGCTGAAGGATGGCAGTGCCCTGGTAGGTGCCCAGCCCCGTGCCAGCCTGCTGGAGAACGGCACCCTGCAGATCACCGGCCTCCGGGTGAGCCGGCCCCGGCAGGGGCACCCGTGGGATACCGCAGGGAGGGAGGGGGCGGTGGCTGCGAGGGGTGGAGCAAAGGGAGATGGATGCTCACGGTGGTGGTACAAGCAGTGCTGTGGCTCGGGGTGGTGGGTACAAAGCGTGGGGGGTGCTCAGGGCGGGGGGTGCCGAGGTGATGGGTGCTCAGGGTGATGGGGCAGGAGCTCTTCCCCCTGCAGGTGAAAGACTCCGGGCTCTACGAGTGCGTGGCCACCAGCCCAGCGGGCGAGACACGCTGGGGCATCTCCTTGGAGGTACAAGGTGGGTCATGGAGATGCCACTGCAGCGGGAACACCATGGCACTGGGAACAAAGCCACCCCAGACCTCCATGCATCTCCCTGCAGGTGATGAATCCGACCTCTCCCTGCCTTCCCCTGCACCCGGTCTCCTCCCTGGGCCACCCTCCACCCCTGTGGTCACCAACGTTACCAAAAGCAGTGTCACCCTGAGCTGGAAAGGGAGCAAGGACAGTGGTGCCACCGATGTCACCTCTTACATAGTGGAGGCTTTCAGGTATCACACAAGCCTCTTCTCTGGCTGCAGGGATGATGTGGTGGCCTGATACCACCCTGTCACGAGTCACCCCTGTCCCCTGGCAGCCAGGCAGCGGGTGGCCCGTGGCAGACAGTGGCAGCCGATGTGGAGGGTGAGACCCACACAGTGACCGGCCTTGTCCCTGACACTGTCTACCTGTTCTTGGTGCGGGCGGTCAATGCCTACGGGCTCAGTGACCCCAGCGGCATCTCAGAGCCTGTGCGCACCCAAGGTGAGACCCAGCAGTGACATCAGTGGAGGTGCCCACAAACCCCCCACCCTTGGGTCCATCTCCACTTGGTGACACCAGTGGAGGTGTCTGTGCACCCAAAATCTTTGGGTCCATCCTTGCCCCGTGATGCCAATGGAGTTTCCCATGGACCTGCCATGGGTATGTGCTGTCACCATGGCTCCTTCACTTGGTGACACCAGTGGAGATATGCATGGACCCTCCACCCTCTCATGTTTCCAGCAGATGCCAACCCCATGCAGCAAGGGCTGGATCCTGAGCAGGTGCAGCAGGAGCTGGCACAAGTTGCTGTGCACCTGAAGGAACCTGTGGTGCTGCCGCTGGGCACCGTCCACCTCTCCTGGACCGTGAGTGCTGAGCCTCCCTTCTGCTACAGGGCTCTCAGTGTTGATCATCCCCCCATCCCACCCTTCCCTCGGGTCCTCAGGTGGAGCACCAGGCACCATTCCTTCAGGGCTACCGGGTGCTGTACCGGCAGCGCGGCGGGCGCTGGGAGGAGGCACGGATGGTGTGGGCACCAGGGGAGCGGGGGGCCCTGCTCACTGAGCTGCTCCGGGGCCAGGACTACGAGGTTAAGGTTCGACCCTATTTTCAACACCTCCATGGTCCTGACAGTGCTGTGCGAGCTTTGCGCACCCCCGAAGCGGGTGAGTGCAGGGATGGAGGGGATAGTGTGGGTCTCTGGGGACAGCCTGGCGGTGATACCCCATGTGTCCTCCACTGGCAGCCCCCAGCGCCCCGCCACGAGCTGTCAGTGTGGCTGGGAACGGTACCAGTGTCCGCATCTCGTGGCAGCCACCCCCTCTGGCAGAGCAGAATGGTGTCATCCGTGATTACCGGGTAAGTGTGGACAGCAGCAGGGACGTGGCAGGTCCACTCTGTCCACTCATGACACCCTGTCATGGCGTCCTTATGGGTGGTCCCCATTTTTTCCTCCTGGTCCCCACCAGATTTGGTGCTTGGGCAATGAGAGCCGCTTCCACATCAACCAGAGCGTGGAGGGGACGGTGCTGGCGACAGTGCTGCAGGGACTCGTCCCGGGTGTCCCTTACCGTGCTGAAGTTGCCGCTGCCACCAGTGCTGGTGTGGGCGCCCGCAGTGCCCCTGTCCCCATCCACATCGGTGAGTTCCTCATCGTCACAACTTCCTCCCATGGGTGGGGCAGGGTGGGGTCACCCACTGCAGTGCTGGGGATGGCTCCTTGGCACCCCGCCGGTGTGTCCCTCTTTCCCGTGTCACTTGCAGCCCCCTTGGTGGAGCGAGATGTGAGGCCAGCGGGCGGGACCAGCTTGGCTGAGCATTTAGCAGAGGTAGCCAGGCAGCCAGCCTTCATTGCCGGCGTTGGTGGTGCTTGCTGGGTCATTCTCGCTGCCTTTGCTGCTTGGCTCTACAGCCGCCGCCGGAGGAAGAAGGAGCTCAGCCACTTCACCGGTACAGGGGGGTGCTACCCCTGGGACCCCTCACCCCTCACCCCTCACCCATAAGCCACCCACTGTCCTTCTCTTTACAGCATCCTTTGCCTACACACCCACCGGTAAGCCCCTAAGTGCTGCGGGGTCCCAGTACGGCCTCTCGCTGCCCTCACCCCCATCTCTTTCCACAGTTGCCTTCCCGGCTCCAGTGCGCAGCAACCCCAGGTAACGCCCCTGGCATCCCCTGCCCTCCCCAGGAGCCCCAGGGCTGCCCACCAGCATTCCTTCACCCCATCCTCTTGCAGGGCAGCTGCCACTGGTGGTTACCCGTGGCTGGTGGATGCGTGGCGTGGTGGCAGCACAGCCGGTGCTGCCGGTTGTTTGGGGACCACTGAGAGATACTACAATGGTGAGGGGTCAGCATGGGGCTGGGTGGCTCTGATTGAGGGGATCATGATCAGCCCTGATGATGCTGCTCACCCTCTGCAGATGCCGGCATCACTCGGTACATCGCCCAGACGGAGCAGTTCGGAGCGGGGGCTGGCGAGGGGCCGGTTTACAGCACCATCGACGTTGACAGTGAGGAGCTCTGCACATTCCCCCGTCCCTTCTCACAGTATGGGACCTCCTACCTTGGGGGGAGTTCCCAGCCAATGGATGCTGCAGCCTCCCAGGTGCCCCGTGGCCGGGCTGAGCACGGTAGGGTGGTCGGATGGGTGGGGGCACATGTGGGTGCTCGTGGTGCGGTGCCCTCCCCACAGCCCCCCCAGCATCCCTCCTTGGCACAGGGGCCAAAGCAAAGCTGGGGCAAGCAGTGAAACCACCGGTGGTGAGCTGGACAGAGCTGCTGCCCCCACCACCCTCAGCCAGTGAGCTCAGCCAGTGTGCCCAGGAGGAGGAGAAGGAGGAGGAAGAAGAAGATGAAGAGGAAGATGCAGCTGGAGGGTGAGTATGGGGGCTTGGGGGCTGGGCATGCTGCTCCCAGCACCTACTCTGTGGTCTCCACCCTGCAGGTTGGGGATGGAGGTGTGGTACCGTGGTGAGGACGTGCCCTGTGCCACTGCTGCATCCTCACCCACCACCTCGTCCGGCTGCCGTTCCACCGCCACGCTGACACCATCGCCTCGCACCACGGAGGACATCCCTCGCCTCCGCGACTTCGATAGCTCCCTCCTGTCCTGGTAGGAGATGGGCCTTGCTTGGTATGGCCGTGCCATTGGGGTCTGGATGTCCCATTGGGGTCCAGATGTCCCATCAAGGTCCAGATGTCCCACCATGGCCTGGGCGTTCCATTGTGATTCAGCCATGTTGTCACTACCCAGCCCTGCCATGCCATCATGATCCAGCTGTGTCATTAGGGTCTCAGGTGTCTCATTGGGGTCCAGGTGTTCTTTTGGGGTCAAGATGCCTCACCACGGTCCAGATGTTCCATCACAACTCAGCCATTTTGTCACTTTTTGGCTGTGCCGTGCTGTCATGGTCCAGATGTGTCACCTGTGCTGTCATAGTCCAGCCATGCCACTGAGGTCCAGACATGTCATCTGAGGTCCAGATGTCCCACTGAGGTCTGGATGTCATACCCAGTCATGCTTTCATGATCCAGTTCCACTGTTCCACCATAGTCTGGCCTTGCCACTGGACTCTGGACCAGGCTCTGGATGTCCCACCATGGCCTGGCTGTCCCATCACAATCCAGCCACGCTATCGTGATCTGGTCCTGCTGTGCCACCACGGTCTGACCTTACCATTGGGGTCTGGATGTCCTACCATGATCCAGCCATCTCTTTATGATCCATCCATGGTGTCACCATGCACCCCTGCTCTCCAGCTGTGCTCTGGCCATGCTGTCATGACACATCCATGACGTTGTGGGCTGACTGGGGCATTGCAATACAGCTGCATGAGACAGGTGGGCCACCATCACACAGCTGTGCTGTCGTGATCCAGCTCTGCCACGATCCACCTGTGCCATCACAATGCTGGCATGTCACTGCACTCCAGCTGTGCAGCTGCAGCCAAGCTCCATGGCTGCAATCCAGCTGTGCTATGACCCAGCTGTGCAGCTGCAATCAAGCTGCACGCTTGCAATTCAGTTGTGCCATGATCTTAGCCATGTGGATTTAGCTGTACAGCTGCAATCTGCCAGTGTGCCTGCAATCCAGATGTGTGGTGATCCAGCTGTGCTGCTGCAATCCAGATGTGTGGCTGTAATCCAGCCGAGCAGCCCCTATCCAGCTGTGCTCCAGATGTGCCATTGCAGGCCAGCCATGCTTTCACAACCTTGTCAGACCTGTGGTCCTCGACCCTAGCTGTACCATCCAGCTCCCCTTTGCCACCCCAGCTGTGTGGCTGTGATCCAGCTGTGACACTTCTATCCAGCCGTGATGCTTCAGCCCACCTACATCAGTGCCGTCCAGCTCTGACAATAGCCCACGGCTTCTTCCGGCTCTGCACAGCTCTAGAGGACTTGTGCCGGCACTGTGGTGGCCACTGAGCCCCCATCCCACTTCCCCCACCCTGCCTTTACTCCACACCCCTCTTTGCCAGGAGACACCCCCCCGGCGTCAGCACCCCCCCACAGGCACCCAGCCCCTCGGTGACTCCGGATGCCAGCGAGGGCCACCCACCCCGAGCCCGCTGCCCTCCTGGCACAGGTGAGCCCCGAGGGGCCACTTTGGGTGCGTGGGAGCCTCAGTGGCTGCTGGGGGGAGCTGACGCTGCCATCCCCGCCTCCCCAGGGAAAACCCGCGGGGTGATCTCCAAAAGTCGCCTGAAGCCCAAATGCAGCCGCTACCGCCGGGAAAAGCAGATGGGAGGTGAGTGGGAGGGCAAAAATAGGGAGTTCAGGGGGCTCAGGGGAGCTCAGCCCTCTCCACCCTCTCTGCCGCAGAGCTGCCACCGCCGCCGCTGCCGCCGCCCGGCGAGAGTCCCGGTCCCACTCCGGAGCTGGAACCGAGCGGGGCTGAGCGCAGGGTCCCGCACCGCCCGCCCCGCGGCGGTAAGCCAGAGCCACCGGCTGCGCCACAAAACGGCTGCGGGTGTCACTGCCGAGCCCCAACCTTGTCCCCTCCCCTGCAGATGAGGTCATCCCCTACAGCAAACCCTCCTGCGTGTCCCGCGGGCAGGTGTCCGGCAGCTGCTCCACCACGGGCAGCGTCTCGTCCCGCGGCTCCAGCAGCTCCCGCGGGCACGGCTCGGGGCGCAGCCGGACCCCGGGGGAGCGCGGAGAAGGCACCGGCCACTGCCGCCGCCCGGGGGCCCCGATTCCCTGCCCGCCGCAGGAAAAGCGATAAAAGGGACGGCGAGTCGGTGACAGAGCTGGGGACACGGGGATGGGAACACAGGGGACACGGAGGGATGTTCTTTAATTTCTGAGCGGCTCCATGGAAATGGGGTTGCACAGAGGTCGCGGGCAGTGGGCGTCAGCGTGAGGGGGGACAGGGAATCTTGGGGTGGGGCAAGGAATTCACAAGGAATGAGACCCTGGGGAGGGACAAGGATGCTCAGGAGGGACAAGGAAGGTGCTCAGGGAAGGACATGAACCCTGGGGACAGAAACACTTGGGACAGATGAGGACAAAGAGGGATGAGGGCGCTGGGGAGGGGTGAGGTGGATGCCTAAGTGGAGCAAAGATCCTGGAAACAAGGACAGTTGGGAGGAACAGGGATGCTGGGAAAGGACAAGGATGTCTGGGAGAAATGAGGTGATTGAAAGGGAAGGGGACAGCTGGCGGGGGACAAGATTACATGGGGATGACAAAGACACAGCAGATGGATGAGGGTGCTGGTGAGGGACAAGGAAGGCTGGGTGACAATGACGCCTGGAGAGAAGAGGATATGGAGGAAGGACAAGGATTTCCAGGGGATTGAGGATTGCTGGGGGAAGAGGACACTTGGGAAAAACAAGATTGCTTGGGAGGGACATGGACAGTAGTAAGGGACAAGGAGGATGGTTGCAGGGGGTTGAGGACAGTGGGGAAGGAAAAGGACACTTGGCACAAGGGACAAAACAACTGATGAAGGATGAGGACACTCAGGAGGGCTGAGAAACCTGGGAATGAGGATGATTAGTAGGGACAAGGACATTTAGAGGGAGCACAAGGCCACGCAGGTGGCTTGGGAAAGATAAGAACACTTGGGAGAGACAAGGATGGACAAGGATGCTGAGGAAGGACATGAACTGTCAGAAAGCACAAGGACAGTGGGAAGGAATGGGGATAGTCAGCAGGAATGGGAATGGTCAGGAAGCCAACAACCCTAGGGAAAGATAAGGACACAGGGTGGACAACAGTGCTTGGGCTAGAGAAGGAGAGTTAGGGGGGATGAGGATGCTGGGGAAGGAGGAGGACACCGAGGAAGGACAAAGACACTTAGAGGGATGCATCCTCATCCTCTTGGGGAGGATGAGGATGCTGGAGAGGAATGAAGAATTTTGGAAGGGGTGGAGATGCTGAGGAGGGATGGGGACACTGTGGAAGAAGGAGGACAAGAACAGTGAATAAGGAGGGACACCCACCACCTTGGTGCCACCCAGCCTCCGTGGGTGGCTTTTCCTAGTAAAGAGCCCCTGTTTGGGGAACTGCCTAATAAAGTTGGATTTTAGCTGAGCCAAGGCAACTCTGGCCTTGCTGTGTCCTGCTCCCTGGGGACTGCCACGCTCCTGTCCCTCCTGTCCCCAGCTCACCATCTTCCCTGGCCCAGGGGCTGCCAATCCCTGACCCCTGGCCACCTGGAAAGCAAAGGAAACATTTTCCAACACCCTGCCAACACCTCACCACCCGCAGTGCCCACCACCCTGGCACTGGGACACTACACACCGTTCTGTGAGCTACTGTTCATGGCTGTCTCTGTCCTGGATCTCTGTGGCACCTCCAGCACTTTCCACCAGTCCCAGGTGCTGGAGTGGACTCCAGGTGGGAAGATCTGCTCCAAGGGCGAGGGTGGTGGTGAGGGACCTGCAGGGAAGAAGACAAGAGATGGTGGCATCACCATGGTGTCATGATGGAGCTGTCTTCCTTGGGGAGGTGACAATGCTCAGGGTCAGAGAGGGGATCCAGGGACCCTTCACTCACCCCCGTAGGCCCCATCGGTGTCCTCAAGGCTGCAGTAGAGGCCATCGACAGCCACAGCCAGCGCCCGGGCAAAGCTGGCATCCAGGAGGAAGGAGCCGTCACAGGAGCTCACCAAGCTGCAGCGGGTGCTGGCAAAGTTGTCCTCTGAGACAGAGCCCCAGCCGTTCAGCAGCGACCCTCCTGGAGAGCCCCTCGTTGCTGTACGCTCCTCCTCCTCCTCTTCTTCCTCCTCCTCCTCCTCCTCACCTAGCTCAGAGGCTGGTGGCCCATAGATGTAGCCGTAGGTGTGCAGTGGTGAGAAGGACCGTGGTGTGGTTGGTGCCGGGGGTCTGTGGGGAACACAGTGGGGGTACTGCTGGCACCAGGGGATGCTGCAGCCATGGGAATGTCCCAGGGGGATGGGGAATACCTGCAGCAGGAGGTGTCCTGGTCCATCTCCAGGACCTCAGCCACCTGCTGTTGTGTGAGGACCCCATCGCTGAATGCTAGTGAGAGGCGCCCGGTGGCCAGGGACATGTCCTTGGGGTACCTGGTGCCCGAGAACATGTCCTGGTGACCAGTGACTGGAGACACCTCTTCAGTATGCCTGGTGGCTGGAGATGTGTCCCTGGGGTCCCTGGTGGCTGGAGATGTGTCCCTGGGGTCCCTGGTGGCTGGAGATGTCTCCTTGGGGTGCCTGGTGGCTGGAGATGTGTTCCTGGGCTGCCTCAAGGCTGGTGAGATGTTTTCAGGGTACCTGCTGCACAGGGACATGTCCCTTGTCTGCATGGTCACCAGTGATGGCTCCCTGGGATTCCTGGTGGCCTCAGACATGTCCTTAGAATACCTGGTTCCCAAGAACTTGTCCCTGTGGTGCTTGGAGACTGGTGACATCTTCTCAGGGTGTCTGGTGAGTGGGGATGTGTCCCTGGGGTGCCTGGTGGCTGGAGATGTGTCCCTGGGGTTCCCAGTGGCTGGCACTGTGTCCTTGGGGTGCCTCAAGGCTGGTGACATGTTTTCAGGGAACCTGCTGCACAGGGACATGTCCCTTGTGTGCATGGTCACCAGTGATGGCTCCCTGGGGTAGTCGTTGGCTGGGGACATGTCCTTGGCATACCTGGAGGCCAGGAACTTGTCCCTGCAGTGCCCAGTGCCTGGGGGTGTGTCCTCTGGGTGCCTGCTGGCTGGGGACGTGATCTTGGGGTGCCTGGTGGACAGTGAGGTGTCCCTCTGGCACTTGGCCACGGGTAATGGCTCTCTGGGGCACCTGGTGACCAGGGAGGTGTCCTCAGGGTGCCTGGTGGCCAAGACTGTGTCGCTCTGCTGCTTGGTTGCTGGTGATGGATCCTTGTGGTGCCTGGTGGCTGGTGACGTGTCCCTGGGGGTCCTGGTGACTGAGAACACATCTTTGGGATGCCTGCTGTCCAGGAACATGTCCTTGGGGTGCTCAGTGACCAAGGACATGTCCCTAGGGTTCCTGGTGGCCAGTGACACACCCCGGGGGCTTTCAGTGATTGGGGATGTGTCCCTGGGGCATCGCATGACTGGAGATGTGTCCCTGGGGATCTCAGTGACTGGGGACATGTCCTTGGGACGCCTGGTGACCAGAGATGTGTCCCTGGGGCACATGGAGGCCGGGGACCTGCAGGTGCAAGGGACATGTTGGGTTTTGCAGCAAAGGGTTGGGTTACAGGGCACCCATCTGGATGGGGGCACTCAAACTCACCGTGTCACTGGTGGGTGCCAGGCATGGGGTGGTCTCGGGGGTGTCACTGGTGACCTGGTTACACCAGAGGCCAGGGAAGCGCTGCCCCGATGTGGTTTTGGAGAGCTGAAGACCGGCAGCCGTGGGTCCCTGCTGCTCATCATGGCAGCGGCGGTGTCACCCTCGTGTCCCCTTTGCTGAGGCTGCCGGGCTGCCAGCCCAAAATCTGTCCCCCACTCGCCTCCACTTCCAGTGACAGGGATGTGGCTGGGGCCAGCTATGAGCAGTGGGGTGCTGTGCACTTGATGCAGCTCTGCGAGGGGAATGAGGGATGCAGAGCCATGGGCCATTACCCTGGTGTCCCCCATGTCCCCCCATGTGCCCCCCACACCCACCTCTCTTGCGTACACGCTCCCAGGGTGCTGGGTTTGGGGTGCTGGGTGAGGAATGCACCCCGGGGTGCCCCCCACCACAGCACCCCATGTCCCCGAGGGGCGGTGGGCGTCCCCCATGGAGGCTGCTGTGGATGGGGGGCGTGGGGGGGCCAAGGCTCGGCGGCTCCAAGGAGAGAGCTGGAAGAGTAAGAGAGGTCAGGGCACCCATGGGGCCATGTGTCCCCTGTCCCCTCTGTCCTTGGCTCTGGGTGTCCTCAAGTCCTTGCTGCCTGCAGACAAACAATGAGGGACACCAAGATGAGGGTCCCATAGCACCCCCAGGCACAGGGTGGGGGTCTTGGGTACTCTTTGCTGGTCCCATGGCACTCTGTGAGGGTCCTAGGCCTGGGCTGGGGGCCCTGTTGCAGCAGGTCTGGGTTCCATGGAACTGGGTGGGCATCCTAGTTGGCATGGCATGGGATGGATGGGGGTCCCACAGTGCTGGTGGGGGTTCCATGGCAGAGAGTGGAGGCTCTATGACTCTAGGTCGGGGTCCCAACCCTAGTGTTCACTGGAGGGGTGGGGTTCCCATGGCAGTGGGTGGGGATCCCAGTCCCCATGGGGCTCACTGGAGGGGTGGGGGTCCCTGCCATCACTGCCCAGGAGTCGGCTGCTGAGGCTGCTGCTGCTGCTGAGGTTTCGAGGGGCACAGCTGGGTTTCCAGGGACCACCAAGCCATGGCGAGTCACCAGCCATCAGTCTGCAGGGCGAGAGGTGCTGTCAGTGCATCAATCCCCACCACACCAGGGGTCTGCCGTGTCCCCCACCCCATGGCCTCTCACCTGTGGCGGGCTGCGGCGTCCTGGCTGGCACGGCGCTGGCAGAGGAGGAGGAGGAGGGCAAGTAAGGCCAACCAGAGCATGGAACCAGCGGCTGCAATGACAGCAGGCTGCCGCAGTGCCTGGACCACCCTGCTGCTCCCTGCTGTCAGCCCTGCAAGGGTTCCATCAGTGTCACTTCACGTCACCACTCAGACCCCCACCTGCACCCCGCCTTGCTCTCCATCTCCTACCCAGGACTCCACAGGTGGCATTGCTGGGAACCCCCAGCCCTGCGCTGTTGAAAGCTGCCACCTGGACACAGAATTCGGTCCCGGGGTGTGGGAGGAGGTTTTCCAGGCGGCGGGTGGCTCCGTCCACTGTCCTGTTGGTAGGATGCTGCCAGCCCTCACCCATTGACCAAACCTGGCAGACACCAAGAGGATGTGTCCCCTTAGATGATTAGCTTTGATGGCCCCCTGTGGATGGACACCCTGGGATGGACCCCTTCAGATGAACATCCCTTGACAGACTCCCATTGGATCCCCCATGGATAGATTCACTTGGATGGGTGCCCTTAGATGAATTTCCTTGATGGACTCCCCTTTGGATGCTCCCTTGCATGCTCCTAGGATGAACCTCCTTGGGTGAATACTTCTTGGATGGACCCCCATTGATGCATTCCTCTTTGGATGGACCCCCCTGGCTGAATCCCCTAGGCTGGACTCCTTTGGATGAACTCCCTTGGATGCCACTAGACAGATGCCCTGGGATGGACCTCCACCCTGGTTGGATGAACCTTTTGGATGAACCCTTTTGTTGAGATGGAGGTTAGACTGGATAGACTGGATAGACTCCTTGGATGGTTCCCCCCTTGGGTAGACCCCTGCCTTTGACAAGCTCCCTTTTTGGATGGATCTCCTTGGACTGACCGTCCTTGGCCAGAAGACCCCAGCCCTGCCCCCTGTCCCATTGCCCCAAACCTGGTATCCCCGGATGACGCCATTGTGTGCTTCAGGAGGAGGCGGCTCCCAGCTCACAACCACAGTGCCGTTCCCAGTCTCAGCTTGGCTGACGGTGACACGCTGGGGCGCTGCACTGGGCACTGCCAGGACAGGGATGCTGAGACCCCGCTGACCTCCCCATCCTCCACCCAGCCATCCTGGGGGACACACAACACACCTTCCTCAGGTATCCAGAGGTGCCTGCTGTTGCTGTCTGAGCCCTGGGTCCCTCCAGTGTAGGGTCGGACCTTGAACTCGTACTTGTAGCCCCTGCGGAGCGCAGGGATGATGGCGCTGAGCTCCCTGCCTGCGTCATGCTGGAGCCAGGAGGTGGTGACCGGGAGCAGGCTGCGGTACAGCACCACGTAGCCCACAGGCACTGGCACTGGCATCAGCAGCTGAGGGAGATGGGAAGAATTCCAAGTTAAGGTGGCACATGGGGATATTCCCATTTCCCATATTCCCATTACCCCTCCCCTGGGGGCAGCTGAGTGTCACACCAACCTGCCAGCGGAGCTGGACAGCAGCAGTGGGCAGTGCAGTGCCGTTGTCCAGGTGCAGCCGCACAGCCAGCAGGTCCCGTGGTGCAGCCTCCTGCTGGCCCGTTGCCAGCCGGTCTGTGAGGCAGAAGAAGGTGAATGGCAGCACCAGGCAGGACCAAGGTCTCCTGGCAGCTGCCCAGACACCTACCTCAGATACCTGCACATGGAGATCCTGGTGTCTACCTGGATGGACTTTCTCAAATGAACTATTTTGGACAGACCTTTGATGGGTCTGTCTTGAATGGACCCTTCTTGGATGGGCCCCCTTTGATGTGTTGTCCCTGGGGACATGGGGTGGGATCCCATGATACACCCCATGATATGTCCCTCTTAAGTGGACCCTTTGGATGGATATTTCTTGTTCTATTCCCCTTTAATGTACTTCCACCTTGCATAGATCCCCTTAAATGGATCCTCTTGGAGGAACCAGGTTGGCTGGATCCCCTTTAGGTGGGTGATCTTGAATGAATCCCCTTGGATAGAATCAATGCATTTCCTTAGATGGATCCCCTTACATGAACCTTCTTGGATGAAACTCTTGGGTGGATCCTGTTGGATGGATGTGTTTAGATGGACCTGCCTTTGGAAATGCCCTCTTTGATGGATCACCTCAAATGACTCAGCTGGATGGAGAGATGGATGATGGATGGCCTTGGATGGACCCCCTGGGCAGACTGCCCTTGAATGGCCCCCTTGGATGAACCCCATTAGATGGACCCTGTTAGATGGACCCCCTTGCATGAACCCCTAGATGGCCCTGGGTGCCTGTGATGGTGGAGGCCATGGAAGTCCCACCACTGACCCTCCACGTGAAGGAAGGTGGTGGCGGCGGCGGTGCCCAGCTGGCTCTGTGCTGTACACACGTACGCGCCGGCATCGGCAGACGTCACGGCATAGAGGCGCAGAGTGTGTTCCCGGTCCACCTCGTGCCTGTGGGTCACCAGCTCTCCATCAGCCTCATCCTCACACCAGGGATGGGCCACCTCCCCCCTGCCACCACCTACCTGCCCCAGGGCAGGTCTCCACGCTCCTTGTGCCACTGCACCTGTGGCGCTGGGTCACCTCGGGTGCTGCACCCCAGCTCCACAGTGCTGCCAGCCACCGCCACGGCGTCGCTTGGGTGCCGCACAATGCTCGGCTTCTCTGCGGGGGAAATCACGCACATGATCCCATGGCTGGGTGTGATGTGCCCACCAGCCGTGGGAGACCCTTGGCTTACCCAGCACGGAGACACGGGCACCCCGGCTCTCCCTCTTGCCTGCTGCATTGGTCGCCACACAGACGTAGAGACCGGAGTCGCTCCGTTGCGCCGATGCCACCTGCAACTTCCCCTTGGTGACCACATACCTGCCACCTACCAAGTCCAAGGTCACCCCGTCCTTCTTCCAGGTAATGTAGGGTTCGGGGTACCCCAAGGGGGGGACACAATCCAGCTCCAATGCTTGCCCCGTTGTGGTCACCAAATCACCTGGCTGCAGGCGGAAATTGTCCCGCAGCACTGCGGTGGGGAGGGCACATTGTGGGTGGGGGAAACAGGATTTTCTGGTGTCTTCTGCATCAGCCACCCACCAGGTGTCCTTACCAGCTGGAGTTTGGGGTGCCGTGGCCACGCTGGGGAGGTGGCAGCCTGTTGGGTGACAAGGAGGTGGGGGAGTGCCAATAGGTGCCCCAAGTGGGCATGGTCTCAGATCCGGGGTAGGGCAGAGGGAAGAGTTAAGTGGATTTTGGCCCCCATGGGCTGCACTCACCTCCGTGGTGCAGGGCAGCGAGGCAGAGCCCCAGGCCCAGTGCTGTCTCCCAGCCGCCCGCCATGCCGGCCCTGGCCAGCCTTCCCGTTTCCTCCCGAAATCCCGGTTCCTCCCTGCCAGCACCGGGGCTGGATCCGGCTCCGGATGGGGGGGTACAATAGCCGGATGCGGGGGCCAGGAAATGCCGAAGGGGGGGAAGGTGACGGTGGCCACAAACAGCTCAGCCGTCCTGTGGCAGTGGGAGTGCCTGGCCACAGTGGCACTGGCAGCACCCAGAGACAGTAGAGTGGGGGACACCAGCGGTTAATGAATTTAATTAGTCAGAATAAATTGCCCTTGTCCTTCGTCATGTTCAGAGGAAGACAAATTAAAAAGAAATGGGCTCTCAGCTGAGGACACCATCAGTAGGTACCAGAGGGAAACAGTCCAAGGTCTCCCAAACACTTCAAGCGCTGGTTTGAGTGTCACCCAGGTACATCGGGTTTGTGTGGTCTTGCCTGTCAGCCACTTCTCATGTGTCCCCCCACCCTGGGGGACCCCTGTCCCACAAAGACACCCAAGGGTGCCACCACCAGATGGGTAGTATGTTTAGTTTATTGGTTAGTAGTGCACCCCGAGCACTCCGGGGTGCCCCGGCACCCACCCCGGATGCCCCAGGGCCCGGCTCACTTGGCCAGCCACTCTGTGCTTTTCATCCTAAACCTATTTCCCATGAAGGCTTGGGGAGAGACAGCGTTGTGTGCCCCAAAACTGGGGGATTTTCACAGAAAATCCTACCGTGGCAAAGGGGCAATGCTTGGGCCTGGGCTTCCAGCCCACGTTTAGGGGACATTGCAGCTGGGGAGCTGGGGGGGCAGGAGGGAGCCCCCTGTTTAGACCACCTGATGCATGTTGCACCCTTGGGCAAGCTTGTGTGCCAGTGCATGTCCTGCTCCATGCATGGGGGGTGTGCCACGGCGGGCGGGCACCGTGCTCTTACACACACGTGTGCACACGGGGCTGCTGGGCGTGCAGTGTGTGTGCTCCTCGTGCAGGCTCCAGTCATGCTCAGCTCTCTGTGCTCGTTCTCTCCACATGCACCACACACACTCTGCACGCTCACTGCAGGCTCCACTCATGCCCTGTGCCAGCACTGCAGACTCATTCTTGCACGTGCTCTGAGCACACTCAGCTGCTGGCTTTGTGCACGCTTTCCACACACACCATGCATGCTCTGTGTGTGCTTCGTGCAAGCACTGCACACAGCCTCCCTGCTCCCGCTCTTTGCACACTCACCACGTGCTGCATGCATGTCCTGTGCAAATGCTGTGTGCATGTTCACTCCACGTGCTCCGTGCACACTCTGCACAGGTGCTCTCTGCATGGACTCCCTCTGCACACTCTGTGCACACTTGGAACACACACCCAGTGCTGGCACGCTCACAAAGGCCATGCTGGTTCAGTGGACACTGCACACTCCACGCACACCACACACTCTGTGCAGTGTGTGCTCTCTCTGCGGGCTCCACGTGTTCTCCTGCATGCTCTGTGCATCCTCTGTGCACGCTGTGTGCACACTTGCTGCACACGTGCCTGCCCCCATGCACCGTGTGTGCACAGTCCATGTGCCCTCCTGCACGCTCCATGCATGCTTCCTCTGTGCAGCGCTCCAACGCTCTCTCTGCATGCTCCATGCACACCCTCTGGCACACTCTCTCCGTGCAATGATTGCATGTTCTCTCTGCACACACGTGTGCTTTCTGCACGCTCCCTGCACACTCGTCCCGGCGAGAAAGCCATTAAAGCGATGCCCCAGGAAGATGGGGGACGGAAGAGGGGAGCTCTGGGTGGGATCAATAGGAAATTAGTGACTTTACGCCGAGCAGAATGACGCCCAGTGGTGGGAGCAGGGCTGTGCCGGTGTCCCCGCTTGCTCGGTGGCGGAAATGTGGCGGTGCTGGTGTCCCTGCTCACTCGCACGCTGCCACCAAAGCGCGCACAGTCCCCCCTGCTCAGGCGCTGATCTCCACGGCGTTGGCCTCCTCCTGCTCCCGAATAACGTGGACGCCGGCAGTCCGCAGCAGCCGTGGAGCGCCGCGGGAACGTGCCGGGGAACCCGGTGGTGACCGGTGGGTCCGCGTCGAGGCGGGTGAGCGAGCTGGCGAGCGATGGTAACGACGAGTCGAACGCCCCACTGGTCCTGGCGAGCGTCCGGCTGCTGGTACTGGCGAGCTGGTGTAGCCTGGTTCAACTGTGCCACGGGGCTCAGGCAATGAATCCTCCTCTGCCTCTGGCGAGTCCTGCCAAAAGCCAAGAGCAGAAGAACGTGGGACATGTGCGAGACCCGGTGCTGGGACACTGCTGATATGCTACTGGTGCTGCTGGTGCTACTGGCTCTCACCTTATCTTTAAGGATGTACAAAGCCACTGGGTTCTTGCGCTCGTGCTCGCCGCTCCGTGGGATGCCTTCGGCTGTGTGGAAGCAAGGTGCTGCTCACCATGCCAGGAGCACTGGTGTTCCCCCAACCCACCACTGCCATGCTCCAGCACTCACCCTCGTGCTTCAGGCGCTCCTCATCCTGCTCCACGTAGTCAGAGGTTGGTTGTGTCTCCGCTTGTCGCTTCTCCCTGGAGAGGGATAGGGGATGGGGCAGCAGTGGCTTTGTGTTAGAGGTGATGGGGGAACTGCCTATGGCTCATCCAGGGAAGGGTCAAGTGCTGCAGGGAGAGAGAGATGGGACAGGAGGGGACAGGATGGCATGGCATGGGATGGAAAAGGATGAGATGGAACAGAATAGGACAAGATGGGATGAAATGATGGAATAGAATAGAATAGATTAGTACAGGAGAGATGGATCAAGGTGGGATAGGATGGGATGGGATGGGATGGGATGGGATGGGATGGGATGGGATGGGATGGGATGGGATGGGATGGGATGGGATGGGATGGGATGGGATGGGATGGGATGGGATGGGATGGGATGGGATGGGATGGGATGGGATGGCACAGCACAGTATGACATGGGGTAGGATGTGTCGAGATGAGATGAGATAGGATGGTATGGGACAGGACAAGATAGGATGGGAAGAGATGAAATGGGACAAAATGGGATGGGACAAGATGGTACAACCCCCCTTGTCTCCCATATTATCCCCACACGTACTTTTTGGAGGGTTTCCAGCAGGCACAAACTGTCACCAGGGTGACAAGGAGGAAGATGCCGCCTGTGGACAGGATGATATAGAGAGAGCTCCGGCCTGCAGGAGAGGAATGAGGGCGGACAAACCCCCAGAAATTTTAGCTGAAAGCATCTGCAAGGGATGGCCAAACCTGGGAGTGCAGGAGGGGAGAAAGGGTGGCTTACGGTAAACTGTGAGCTTCACGGGGATACTGCGACCATGGCTGATGGGGTTCTCCACCAGGCAGCTGTAGACGTCATCGTCAGCCATGAGAACACGGGTGATGGTGAGGATCTTCTGGTCAGGGGAGAGGAGCAGGCGGGAGTCGTTGCTCAGCGGCCGCCCATCCTTCAGCCAGGTGTAGGTGGGCTTGGTGCCATTCTCGTGTGAGCAGTTGAGGGTGAAGAACTCACTGAGCTCCAGCACCGTTGAGGAGGCCACCAGCACTTGTGGTTTTGAGATTGGAACTGTGGGCAAGTAGAGGAACCACGGTGATGCCATGTCTCAGGGGACAGATGGGCTCAGGGGACAGGAAGAGAGACATCAAAATCACACCAGCTTGACTACATAGGGTGGTTGAAACCCCCCAAACCACCTCCCAGTTGGAAAAAGCCCTCCCAGTATGTGGTCAGGGAAGACATCCCATGGATAATTCAGTCTCCACTGGGTGTCCTTCTTGCCCTTACTGTCCACGGTGAGGTTGATGGTCTTCTCGCCAGTGAAAGTGTCGTCAGTGATGGACACCTCCACCTCGTAAGCGCCTTCATCAGCCAGCTGCAAGGGGCTGATGAGCAGCGAGCCGTTCTCCAGCACCCGGATGCGGTCGCGGTAGTCGGGTCGGAGGTTGCCAATGATCTCGGTGCCAATGGACTGGACGACGGTGACAGGTTTGTCCCTCTTCAGCTGCCACTTGACCACTGGCTTGTCAGCGCTGGCGCTGGCGTAGCGCACTGACAGCAGCGCCGCTTTGCCCGCCGTGCCACGGACGAGTGGAGTGGGGCTGGTGATGTTCACCCCTGCCAACAGACCTTGGGGTGTGGGGAGAGACAGTGGAGTGCCGAGCATGGAGAAAACAGGGAAACCCCAAGCTGGAGCTGTGCTGAGCACCCCCAAGGTGCCCAACTTGGTTCTGGAACCTTTGCAAAGATCCACGTGTGACCCCAAAAGTGCATGAGTGGTAGGAGCCTTCCTGCACTCAGATCAGTGCAACATGTTGTAAAAATGAAGGAATCACCCCCAAAATGGCTTTGGGCATGGGAGGTGGGTCAATGCAACCTCCTGTGAAGATGCATTATCACCCCTCAAAGCTGCATTAGGGCTGGGAGTGCTCCTGCAGCCAGGTTAATGTAACCAACCCTTTGAAAAAATGCATGCATCACCCCAAAAATGCAAGGGAGGGGTGTGGACGGCATACATCCTGTTGCTGGGTTCTGCAAAAATGCATGTGGGTGCCCCCAAAATGTGCAGGGCTTGGGTAGGAGCTCTCCTGCACCTGGGTCAATGCAACCCTTGGCAGAAATTTGTCTATCACCCCCAAACATGCAGGGGGAGTGCTCCTGCAGCCAGGTCGATGCAAAAATGCACACTTCACTTGCAGAAATGCAGGGAGTGGGAGGCAGGTCAAGGCAACTCTTGGCTAAGCTGTGTCATTGCCCTGCAAAAGCTGCCTGGGGAGTGAGAGACTCCAGTGCTCTCACTGATCAGTGCAGTGCTTTGCAAAGATACCTTAATTCCCCCAAAAATGGTGGGGGGAAGGATTTTGTCCCACCCCCATCTACACTGGATGCTCCTGTCTAGACAAAGCCCCCTCAGATGCAAAACCGCATCACGAGAGTCTGTGCACGTGCATTGCTCCTCATCGCTGGTTTTAAGCCAAAAAAGGCAGGCAAAAATGTAAAAACATGATTTTCTGGGGGAGGGGACTCCCCAAAACACTCTCCCTCCCCAAAATACCATAGCATCCCCCTCCTGACATCCCAGAGGTCCCATTCGTGAGCCCCCCATATGGATACCATCATCAACAGTGAACAAACCCCATATTGAAGAGGAGGGGAGAGTGGGAAAACCAGCTGGGCAGGGTGAAGCAGGAGCAAGAAAGGCCTTAAACAAGCCCGAAAAGTCATGGGACCTATTGGTATGCAGCATCCGTCCGTCCGTCCTCCCCGGCAGCGCCGCGCTCGGCCCCACAAACATGTCCTGACTCGCCAAATTTAGGGGAACCCTCACCCCAGGGGGAAGGCCAGGGCATGGGATGGGGATGTGGCCTTCCATGCATCCTTGCCCCCTCCCTGTGCACCACCAAATCGCTGCTCTTTAACTGTTTCTTCCCTTTATTTAACCCTGTTCTTAATTTTTTCTTCACTTGGGATAAAAAAATTGGGAGCTCATTAATAAATCAGGAAACGTTCCATTTTCCTCCAGCATCCTTGGCTTAGGGATGGAGATCTCTCAGTCCCTTTCAATGGCTTTTGTTGAAAAAAGCCCACCAAAAATCCTCATTTTCACACTATTTCGTAGCACAATCTTTTTTTTTAAAAAACCCAAAACCCAAACAACAAAAAAACCCAGCAGCATTTTTGGGGTGCCCTGGTCACAGCCCTGTCTGTTTTTTAGAGTCTAAATCAAAGCCAGCAAAGAACCCAGATGGTTTTGGTTTTCATCCTTCCTTCTCATCTGAAGGGAAATGGGGCCTCCCCAGGGCTGCTTTTGGGTGCAAACTTTGGTAAAGTGGAACAAAATTGTTGAAGTTTATTTTCAGTCTTGCCAGAGCTGGGATGGGGCAGTTTGGGGCTCATTGAATTCCAAAATGTGAGAATTTAGAGAAAAAATGATGGAGAAAACTGGGGTTGCAGTGGGATGAGGCAAGCCTAGAAATGGGGTGAAAAATGAGTTTTAAAGGAAAGCTGAAGAATGGGTAAGAGAAAATATTTGGAGATGCTAAAAAATGAGGAAAAAATGGGATTTGGGAAAGAAAAAAAATGGGGAGAAGCTCAGGGTGGGGGCGGTGCCAAATCCTCCCCCACATCAGGACCTGCTTGGCTCCAGAAAATTGTTTTCCCCAGTTTTCTATTCCAATTTTGCCCCCTTTTTTCCCAGCTCCCGAGCAGAGGGTACGCTCGACAGCGCAACAACCCTCCCTCCAACCCCCCCCGTAGGGTATCACCACCCTCATCCCCCCCCCGGCCTTCATCCTCCATCTGGATACCCCCAAGACCCATGGAAAAAATGGGAAAACCGTGGAAAAATGGGAAAATTCCCTACCTGCATGCAGTGCCAGAAGCCAGGTCACCGGCAGCAAGCAGGGGGGAGCGGGGTGGCCCCGCGGGGCAGCCGGCGCTCCCCACATTTCGGGCAGGCTCGCCCCCCGAATTGCTCCGCTTCCCCACTCTGGGCACGTCCCTCGGAGCTCCCGGCTTGGCGCTTCGCCCGGCTAATTTATTTTTTTCCCTTTTTTTTTTTTTTTTTTTTTTTTTTTTTTTTTTTTTTTTTTTTTTTTTCTTTTTCTTTTCTGTTCTGTCCCTTCTCAATAGAGCCCTGTGTCCTGGTGGCTTTCGCCTCCTCGGCGGCCTCGAGCTGACATTTATTTGAGGAAAAACCACTCAGATTTGCAATTTTTTCCCCGGTTACAGACCCCCAGTTCCGTGCTTTGCCAGTCCCCGGGGCACATTTGGGGTGGGGGGCATCCTCATGGAGCACAACTAAGATTTGCCATCCCCTCTGCGGACAATCCAATGGGGTTTTGGGCTCTGAACATCCCATTAAGCTAAGCCGAGGTTTTCTTTAGGAGAGATAATTTGCAAAGCTGAGCCCCCACCCCCAAAGGAGCTCCCCCTCGCTTTTTTCCCCCTCCTCTTCCCAGGCTTTAAAACGAAGGCCGGTGGCATCCAGGCTTCATTCCAACTCCATGCCAATTAGCGCTGGTTCCCCGGGCATCGCTGAATAGGGCAGCGGGATGTGAGGCAGGATGCCCGGAGCCACTTCCCACCCCCCTCCCGAGGCCTGCCAAGCTCATCACCCCAATGAGCCACCGCCCACACCCCCGGAGGTTCCCTGGCCCCCCAAGGGGATCGATCCAAGCATCCTGGTCCAGAGGGAAGGAGATGTTTTGGGGGAGACGCGTTATGGGGAGATGGCACAGGGGTGGGGCTTGGGGAATTTTGGGGAGGGCGCTATAGGGACATGCTACAAGGAGGGGTGTGGGTCAGAAAGGGGCTTTCAGGGAGTTTTGTGGAGACATTA
The DNA here is from genome assembly GCF_001522545.3 of Parus major. Lineage (NCBI taxonomy): Eukaryota > Metazoa > Chordata > Aves > Passeriformes > Paridae > Parus > Parus major. Next base: position 5,023,813 of record NC_031792.1, on the reverse strand, counting down.
AGGGGGAAAGTCTCGTAAGGCAGATGCTTTGGGGTCACTCTATGGGGAGGTGCTTTGGGTGGATGCTGTGTGGAGATGTAAGGGGATACTCGGAGGGGGTCAGGATGCTGTGGTGAGACACTATAAGGATATCTGGGAGTGACTTGCACGGGGATCCTCTGTGTGGGGTGTTCCAGGGATGCTCAGGGGGCAGTTTCAGGGATGCTCTGAGGCAGACAAAGTTCCTCCACCCCCTTTCCACCGGAGGCGGGACTCGAACCGGGGACCTCAGAACCCTGAGGGGCTGCGGCTGGGCGTGGCCGGGAGTTGGCTATGCAGGAGGGGCGGGGCTTGGAGGGAGGCGGGGCCAGATGGGCGTGACCGGGAACCTGGGGGCGTGTCCATAGCGTAGCCGGGGCGTGCCCGGGGCTCCCGGGGGCGTGGCCTGGACGCCCGGGGGCGTGGCCGGGACCTCCTGGGGCGTGTCCATAGCGTAATCGGGGCGTGGCCGGGACTCCCGGGGGCGTGACCGGCATTCCCGGGGGCGTGACCGGCACTCCCGGGGGCGTGACCGGCACTCCCGGGGGCGTGGCCGGGACGCTGAGGTGCGGCGGAAGTGGCGCCAGGATTCAAAGCTCCGGTGGCGGCGGAAGTGGCGGTTGGTGCGGCCTGAGGGGGTTCCGCGGGGCTCGGCCAGGGGGTTACGGGGAGTGAAGGTGCAGAGGCCTTCGGGGGGGGATTGGGGGGCGGGATACGGGAGGATGGGCCCGAGGCGGTGCAGCACTGCCCGGGGCTGGATGAGGAGAGGAGGGTACGGGGGCACAGGGGAGTCCCCGGGGGGGCGATGAGGTGCTTGAGGAGGGGCTGGTTGGGATGGGGGGCGCGGGGAGATTTGAGCACGAAGGGCTGAGTGCCCTCGGGGGAAGGGGGAGCTGAAGGCGGGGTGCCGTGGGGTTGGATAACGGGGTCAGCGGGGAGAGAGGGTGCAGTGATGGGGGTAGAGAAGGGCTGGGGGCCCGCGGTCAGAGCGGGGAGCTGCAGGTGGGCTGGAGAGCTGGGAGGGCACCGGGTGCTGAGGGCAGGAGATGGGGCCGGCTGCGGGTTGGGGTGCCCGGCGGGACACCCTCACCTCGGCTCCCCCTCCGCAGGGGTGCCGGCGGTGCCGGCATGGGGCTCCCATCGAAGGAGCAGCGGCGGGGGCCCGGGCCGTGCCCGGGGAGGCAGCAGGCGGCACCCCTGCAGCGCGGATGGAGGGTGCTGGCCGAGAGGAACCAGAGCGTGATGCCCGTGGGAGCCTGGGTGGAGAGTGCGCCCGGAGAGCAAAGCCCGGCCTTTGTGAGTGCACCGACGGCACCATCTGCTGGGGCATTTCGGATCCTTCAAAGTGCCAGTAAAACCCCCCGTGGGGTCAGAGCCAAAAGTGATCCTTTTCACAGCCTGAGGGCAGCCAGGAACATGTCGCCTAGAAATAATAATTTGTTTTAATGTGATTTAGCAGGATCAGAAGCTGCTATGTGTCCGTGTAGTCTGGCCTTCCCTTTGCACGAGCCCACAACATCTCTCTGAGTTGATCCTCCTTGAATAAACTGGGTTTTTAGGGGAGAAATGCATCTATTTTAAACATCAATCAGGTGGGGAACCCAGCCAGTGCTGTTTCTCGCTTTCCCACTCATCCCTAAAAGATGTCAGGGAGTTGAGACTTTATTCTGTGCTGATGATTAAAAAATAAAAAAAAAATAAAAAAAATAAGCTGAGTGTTCCAGGGTCTGGAGCCAATCTCCACTGTACCCTGTTAGAAACACATAAGGAAATCTTCATGGAGGCTTATCTGTTTTGAGGGTTATTCTAAGAGGACTAAAAGTGCATTAAATATTGGATGATGAATTCAGTCCCCTGTAATTAATGTCTGAACATTATAGAAGCTCCTGCCCTTCTGAGATGATTTATTTCTATATTGTAATTTAAATCCTGAAAGGTTGGGATGATTTATGGAAATCAATCATCTCCATATTCCACAGGACTTCTATTTTGGTACTATGAAACTTCTGGGGGAGCTGAACTTTTCCTGACAGCTTCAGGGAGCCTGGATGCTCCTGGGACCCCCATGTGAGGCTTCCAGAGGTGAATGGAGCTGCCCAGGATTAGCTGAGCTTATTTAATACACTTATAATTAATTCATAGTAATGCCTAATGCATCAGAGTTGCTGCTGAGGTGGGCAGTGGGTGAGCTGGCACTGGGCTGTTCCCTGGAGCACTGTCTTGGTTCCATCCCTAACAGTGCAGATTTCTCCCCATCCCAACCTGTTGCCTGTGCTGACCCTGCTGTTCCAAGTTCATCTTTGACCTCACCCCTTTCCTCCATCCCTTCATCCCTGGTTTCTCTTGCTGTGTAGGCAGCAAGGAGAGCAGTGCTGCTTTAATTTAAGCCATGATGGTGTTGTGGAGTTGCTTGGCAGAATTGCAAGGAGAGTAAAATGGGATTTTTGGAGGTTTTCAGGTCATTGCTCTTAATCTTTCACTTCAGATGGTAAAGACGTTCCAGAGCAGTCCTGTGCTTTGTGAACTTCTTCCCTGATGTGCTTCCAGCCTTGCAGAAAATTAACAGCATCAGGGGCTGGCCTGTTCCTTTTGGATCCAGGCCTTGGATATTTGAGCATCCATTCATAGGAGCAGGCACTGCTCTGAGAGTCTCCTTTTTCTTTGCTTCCCTGTATGTTGCAGAGAGGTAAAGGCAGAGGTGTGCATGCTCTGTATCTCTAATCAGGTCCAGTCCAGTCCATAATTACCCAGTAGATAATTGTCCAAGCTGTTATTCCACATGTTTTGGAACAAAACATAAAGTTTGCTCTGGGGGAAAGGGAAATACAGGAATACAGGCTTCTCTAATGCCACAGTGCATCCAAACCCTGGTGAAATCTGCTTCCACCTCTCCCAGGCTTCAGTATTCCAGGTGGAGGAGGAGCTGAAGGAGCAGCAGCAGCAGAAGGCAGCCAGGCTGAGGAGGTTCCAGGGCGAGGTGAGGCAGCGGGTGAACCGGCAGGTCAGGCTGCGTCGGAGGCAGGAGCTGCAGAAGGCCTATGAAGCAGTAAGTGAGGCTCTGTTGGGAGAAACTCCTCCAAACCCAACATAAATTGGGAAAAAACCAAACACTGGAGCTTAAGTCAACACCTTAAGGTGTTAATGAGAAAATCTGAGGTTCCAGACCCTGTGGTGGCAAACAGTGTCCGAGCAGGCTGGGTCACTGGGACGCTGGCTGGTGCTGGAGGTGCTTTGAAGCCTCCTCAGGGGAAGGTTACTGGCTCCCTCAGGCAACAGCAGAACAGAGTTCTGAAGCTCTCTGTGGAATTGCCTGGAGTTAAACAGCCAGGCAGGAGTTGGGAATGATGTGGATGTCCTGGCTGCATTTGAAGGGAAGGAGTTTTTCTGCTGTCTCTTTTCCCATCCCTTTTCCAGAGCAGCCAAAGTTTTCAAACAACACTTCCCCTCTGTCTCCACATTCTGTTTTCCCCCATGGGCTTGTTTTGGATTATCCTGTGAATATATTTAATTCTTTCTATTCTCAAACAAGTACTGGGGAGACTTGCCAGGATCTGACTGTGGCAGAAAAGAGAATGCACTGACATGTCACCAGCTTTGGCCACCCTTGGGGTGTTTGGGCTGTTTCCATGGCTGACTAGGGATGTCCTCATGTAACTCTGCCAGCTCCAAGCAGGAAGCAGCAAATGCCCTCATCCCCAAAGAGCCTGATGGTTCTTTATATTCTCTCAGCATGGAAAACCAAAACCTCCCTCCCAAGAAATTTCACCCAAGGGTGGTGAAATGTCACCACAGCTGACATCTTGCTGGATCATGGTTGGAGATCCCACTGGCTCTTTCCTGGCAGGCGGAGAGGGAGAGCTGTGTTGCTGTGCAGTACTCGGCGCCCTGGAAGAACACGTGCCTGTTCCAGGGTCTCCCTGCTCCCATCATCTGTGGTTCTGCTGCTGGCTTGGGTCCAGCCCAGCCAGAAGAGGAGCATGGGGAGCCATTCCAGCAGCAAGCTGCTGAGGTGAGCCCTGCCCTTCCATCACTGCTTTGGCATTTTGTATCCTCTGTGTTTGAAGTGGGGAATGGGCCATGTTTTCTTTCTTTCTTCTACAGCACATCCCTAGTATTTGTGTTTAGATATTGAATGAAAGGTTAGCTCATATTGTCACCCTGAATGCTGTCGTGCTCCTCAGAGCATCCAGCTGGGTGGCTCTCCCCAGATGCTGTGGCTGAGCTGCTCTGGCTGCTGGCAGGCACGGTGTTTCCCCAGCCGTGTCCTGGCACAGAGGTGGCACTAGGTGGTGCCACCTCATTGCAGCTTGTCTTGTGTAGACCAAAATCTGGGAAAACCTGCCTTCAGGATTGTTTAGGCTTTTTTTTTTTTTTTTTTTTTTTAATAGTGATATTTGTGGTGCCTTTGGTGTCTTAGAAAACCTGTGTGCTCACCTAGGAGCTGGGGTTATTCCAGTTGAAGCACCATGGGATGCATTCCAGTTGAAGTACCTTGGGATGGAGAATCACTTCTGGCTGGATACCAAACAAGAAAATTTGGGATCTGGTACCTCAGAAATAATGTTTTGGGAGCAGATGAGTTGCCTGGATCAGGATTTTGGTACCTTGGGCAGCTCTAAAAGACCCTTGGATGATTGTGTGTTGGGTCATGCTGCCTTGACTGAACTTCTTGGCTGGAGCAGACTGGCTGGGAGATGTCTCCATGCAGCTGAACTTGTCCTGTGTTTCCTTTGCCTCTCCTCTGGGTGCAGCTCAGCAGGGCTGTGCAGCAGGTGCGGCGCAGGCTGGCGTCCCGCAGGACCGTGGCCCACATGTCCCCTGGTGCCTGGAGGCAGGAGGTGAGCAAGAGCTGTCTGGGCTGAGGGCAGAGAAATCACCTTGAAAACTGCTGAAGGTTTGGCTCTGACTAGCAAATCCAAAACATAATTCAGGATGTTTCTCCAGCAGGAGTGAAATAAACTGTGCTTTCCTGACACACCTTATGGGTAACTCATTTCAGAGAAGGCAACAGGATAAAGTGTGTGAAAACATCTCTGAGATGAACTCAAGAATGCAAAAAAGACTTTTAAAGGTTGAGATTGTGATCTGGGTATCTGGGAGGAATGTGATGACCAGCCCTCCCTTCAGGTGCCTTTATTTCTTCAAACCTCAACAACTCTTCCCATTACATCAGTCCCTTGTTTTGTGTGGGTGGCAAAGATCTGGAGAGTTTTTCCTCACCCGGGGCTGACTTCTGCTAGAGAATGGTTGGCATGCTTTTCTCAAAGCAATGCGTGGAAGGAGTTCAGTCCCACCTTTTGTTCTGCTGAATTTCATCCTGCTTTTGCTCCTTCAGTTCTCAAGAACACCTTTGTGTTGTAGCTATTTTCCCAGTCTCTATGCCAAGACCTTTCTTAAACTGATGTACTTTGGAGAACACCAGGAGCAGCCCAGCCTGGTGTTTTGTGTTATTGGCTCTGGAGCCAGTTTCCTGCCCATCCTGTAAATCTTCATTCCCTTCTATTTCTCAGGTTCACCAAAGGTGAAATAGATCTTTGCTGATTATCTATCATACCTTTTATAGAAGGGCTGGTCTGGCTCTTCCTCTTCTTTGTACTCTTGGATTTCTGATGAAGACAGCTCTGCAAATAGGACTCAGAGAAACACATTAATTATGGTCTCAAAATCCTCGTTACGTGTTTCCAGCAAACATCCTTCTTGTTTAAGCCATTGATGCATTCAGTGAGATGAGCTGATTCATGACCTCACATAAATAATAAAGCCACTGCCCAGGTGAGCCAGAGAGTTACAGGAGATCTGTGGGAGTCCTGGGCAAGTCATCCACAGCAGTGAGAAACACTGGGAGGGATTTGGGACCATCCTCCCATCCCAGCCTCACTGCAGCTACAGTTAATCTACATAAGGAAGTTTAACAGCTTCCCTGATTAATTCTAGGAGTTAGAATTCCAAGAATATATTGATTTATTGCATTGCTCTGTTTTATTACTCCTTGATATATGAGGAGAAAAAAGCTCCCATATTAATCTGAATCTCTCCCAGTATGAAGGTTAGGCATGTTTCCAGCCTGGCAGGACAGCAACGTGTTCCCATCAGGTGCAAAAGGCTACCACAGATATAACCATGGACTTAACCCCCTTGGTAGTGCTGCCTCTGCTTTTGTGCTCCCTGGATTTCCTTGTGCTTTGTATTCCAGCTCATTTCTTCTGTTTGAACCCATGGGTTTTTTCACCCGATACTTCTACAGTGTAAATGGGGTTAGTAGCTTAATCAAAAGGCTTCTTTCTTCCTTCATCCAGGCTGGTAATGAAATCAAAGAGCAGAGCCCACCTTGTTCTTACCCTGTTTCTGTGCAGTGAACTCCTGAGACCAAATGTGGGCCACATTTTTAATCAGTTTTGCACATCCCACATCAGACTTCCATCTAAGAGGTTTTGCTTAACCCCAGTGCTGAATTAGGCCACGTCAAGAGCTCAGCTGAACCCCAGAGTCTTTTCCTGCTCTTTGCCTGAGGCCTTTTCCTTCTATTATAGGAGACATTCAGCTTAGCCTGACCTGACTCAGTCTTGACAAATTTATGCTGGTTGCTGCTTATCTTGTTTTCTCGTGGCTTACAGGCAGTTTGTAAGGTGATTTCCTCTAGTTTTGTCAACAGTAACAGTCACAGTTAAACTCTTGAGGCTAAAATCTTCTATTTGGTATTTCCTTTTCCTCTCCTTTAAATAAAGACACTCCTTGTGCCCTTTTCTGATAATCTGGACCTCCATAGATTTTGGGGAGCTGTTTGCACCTTAGCTGCTACTCCTGGCAGCAGGCCAGGACAGGTCCATCCTCCTTAAAATCCTCAGTTTTAGGAATAACCTGACTTTTTCTTCCCAATAATAGTCCCAACATTTTTCTCCCTGATGTGGCTAACTCCAAGCAAGTCTTTGGCTGAAATGTTTGTTTTTCCCTTTCAGTCCTGTTTTCTGAATTTTTCTTCTTTTTCCTTTCTCCCTGTAAATTGTTGCATTCCCTGTGACCAGTAATCCATGTTCCTAAAATTGTTGCTCTTTTTCTCCCCTCAAGATTTCTTTGCAGGTTAAAAGCAAAGAGTTAATTGCCTGCTTTCCCGAGCAGATACAGGAATGGTAATTGCCTGGAAATGACCTGTCCAGTGTTCCAGCTCATCCTGTTACTGAGTCTTTGCCTTCAGGCTTTGATGGACATCTGTAGCTCCCCAGCATGGCACCATTCCACCAAGTTGTTGGTGTTTTTCCACAGTTTCATGTCTTTCTACCTTCAGTGCTCCAGAGCAACCTTCCAAAGTAATAACCCTTCCCCTCTATTCCCTTACCAAAGCAGCTATTCTGTCATGTTTCTGTCATAATGGGGTTGATGGAGTAATTCCTGTGTCTATCAAATAATTCCATGTTCAGACTGACTCCAGACTATTCTCTGTCCTTCCCAAACAGCAGCAGAGCCATATCAAGGAATTCTTGGCATCACCTGATCCATCCTTTCCCTCTGTCAGCAGTCCTGCACTTCCCTTCCCACCATGCGGAAGGAAAAAAAGAAAGCAAGGGAAAAAGATTTATCCTGGCTTCAAGCTTGCTTCTGGCATTTTGATTCTTTAGTTTGTAGGAAACAATCTGCTGCCTCTCAAAATATTGTGGATTGCCACTGGGGAGCCTGCCCACTTCCCATCTGAAGGAGTGTACTCTGTACTCGGGTGTCACTCAGAGATCCCAGCTCCTTGCCACTGTGAAATAGTGCCTGGAGAGGTTTTTGCCTTGTCTTCTCTTCACCCCACACGTCTGTCCCACTGCTTCTGCAGTTGGGGAGGGCACAGTCACAGTCACCCTGCTACATTCCTGTTTCCCAGCTCTGGTGGCCCATGGTGCTGCTGAACACATGGTGCTGCCAGATCCCATTCAAGTGACAGCACACACAGCCTCCTGTGTGTTAAAGCTGCTCCAAGGGTGTTCAGTTTTCCTTTGGCACCAAAGCAGCCAGATTTCAATTCCATGTTTACACCCATGTCCTCCCTTTTCCAGAAACCAGACCCTTGCCTGGCAGCTGCAGTGGCCATGGAGGAGAGTGAGGAGCTGCTGCTGGCAGGACACCACGATCTGCCTGCTGAGCTGCTGGAGCAGGGCACAGCCACAAACAGCACTGGGCAGGATGATGACTTCTGCATCAAAATTGAATTTAAAAAAGTAAGGCTCGTGCAAAGTTGGTCTTAAGAGGTCTGGCTCATTAGATTTATTTTGATGTCTGGAAGAGGCTGCTCTTGAAGTAGAGTACTTGCTCCCTCAGGGCTGCTTAACTCTTAAGCCTATCATCCTCAAAGTGGGCTCAGGAGCAGTACTGGAGCTCAGTGAGGTCGGCACTGCCATTCCCTGCTTTCATGTACAGTTGTGGCCTTGGATTCCTGCCTGCTTGTGGTGCCATTTGGCAGTTGCCCAGGTGAAAGCTGAAACTGAGGGCATGCAGTCACATCATACCCAGAGCCATGCTCAGACCACACCAAAAGACCCGAGGGTGGAAGAGATCAAAAGAGATCAAATCAGTCAGAAACTTGTTGAAAAGGAGGGGAAAAGAAAAAAAGCTTTGTATCAGTGGAAGGAGATGGCTGTGGATATCCTGGTGCCTGGGGGTTGCAAGCCCTGCCCTAGGAGGGGTCGAGGGGGGCTTGATGTACTTATCCTTCCTCTTTTGTTTTCAGGCAGCTTTTTTTGAGCATCTCAGGGGTGGAAATGGTTGATCCTGATTATCTGGGGTGGTGGCAAAGGCTTTATGGCTGTGGCAGTGTGTGCCCAGCCTTGGCTGGGGATTAGTCCAGTTTGGAGCAGAAATACTGCTGGGCAGATCGAGACACAGCAGAAGTTTATGCTGAGGTTTGCACTGAGGTTTTGGGAGATGTTGGCTGTGCAATTCCCCTTATATTTAGATATTTCACTCACACTTCCAGAAGTTCATAATAGAAGTTTGGGATGGGGAGATGTGTATCCATATTTAAATTAAAACAACCCTCCTCCAAGGATATTTCTAGAGATGTTTTGACAAAGCTTTGGTGCTCAGTGCTGAGATGTGGCACATCTCTCCTGTTCATGGCCAACCTGTACCCCAGACAAAGCAGATTTCCAAGGTGGGGAATCCCATTGAGGTCTGGAGGGATCACACAGAGGCTCTGCCTTCAGTAAAGAGCATTTTGCTGGGGGAAGATGAAAAAGAAGTGTGGTGATGCTGATGCTGCTCTCTTCCATTGTCTCTCAGGTCTGTGATGGGTCAGTGAAGGACTCGAGCCTGCCTGGGAGGCCACACAGTGAATACCAATCTCCCCTCAAACTCTGGGCTGGTGTTGACCAAGAGGAAACCAGGAAGCAGGTCTGTCCAGGACAGCCAAGCCCTCGTGGTTTTGTTTGAAAAGGATTGGTTGTTGGGAATGCTGCTGGCTCAAATAAGAAACCTCAGTATGAAACCCGTACTGGGTTTAGTTTGTCAGTTTTGATGGTGTCTCAGGTCTTGGGCAAAGCTACCAGGTTATTTTTTAAAATCTCTGCTATTAAGTGCAACAGTTAACTACTCCTCCTACAAAATCTGGGATCTCAGTAATGCCAGAAGTTTGAAGGAGAAGCAGGCTCCTTTCATTCTGCCTGGCAAAACCAAGGGGTACTTGCTGTAGTTGCAGGGAGCCCAAGAAGCTGCCAAAAATGCTTAAAAAAAAAAAAGAAGAAAGAAAGAACAAAGCCAACTTTATCTTGTTTAAATACAAGGCTGGAATATAAAGGTTTCTCTGATTTTGGGAATAGCCTCAAGCCCAGCCTGCAGCCAAGTGGATGATTTCACAGTGATGGTTTACAGCCTGTGTCCTGGACAGTTTGGCTCACGCTAATCTGGGTGATACAGAGTGATGATGTTTGTCTTGGATGCCTAAAGCCAATGACTTTTATTTTCCTGCTTCCTCCTGCCATGGAGAGGAACATTTTTCTCTCCTTTTGTCACCTTTCTTGCAGCTTGCAGCTAAAACTCTGAACTATTTGCATTTTTTTTGTTTCTTACAAGTGTTTTCCAACCAACTGATCCCAAATATGGTTGTGGTTTCTCGCCAGCGTGACAACAGCTGGGGCTTCTCAGGCTGCTCCTCCTAACCCTGCCATTCCCTTTCCCCTTGCTTTTAATCTCCTTGGCTCTGATCCATCCAAGATAACTGGTTTTGCAGCCCTCTCCTCTGCCTGGGTTTTTTCCATCCGGTTTTCTTCATTGGCAGCCTGGTTGCTGATATCTTCTCCTCCTCCTTTATCTCCAGCTGTGCTGGGCTCTCTCCACCAAGTGAGGTGGACAAACTCAGCCCAAAGGTTTTGGCATTCATGAGGAAAAATCTATGCATTAAACTTTTGGGAGTCATGGAGCTCAAACTCTCTCTGTACCCCATGGCAGGAAGGCTTTTGATGTGAGCTTTAGCCAGGAGGTTTCCCTGCTCTTGCTGCATCAGTGGGATCAGCCAAAGCCCAGACACTGAGCCCTCAGAACCCATATGGGAGTTCTTCCCTGTGGGGCCCCTGGATTTGTCTCAGCAGTGGTTTTGCCACGTCTGTGGTTCTCCTGCAGGTAGAGAACCCAGCTTGGTGTCGTATGTTCATCTTTTGGAGGAGATACAGGGTTCCAATGCACTGCAGGGGAGCACCAGTGTCCAGGTGGATCCAAATTCAAGCAGGCTCAAGTTGGAATTGGCTCTTTTCCCCTCAGCAAAGTGAGAATTTAGGAATTTACCAGCTCATAGGCAGCTTCAGTGGAGGGATGCTGGTACAAAGCTCTCCAATGCTTCGAGATGACTTGGTGTTTCCTACCTCAGTGCCATCTCTCCAGCTTCCCAGTCCTGGGTCATGTGCACTCAGAGATCTTTGAGGGTCTTTTGGGGAAAGAGCGATGTTCCATCCTCCAGAAATTAAGCTGAGCACTGATACAGCTCGATATTTATCCCAGACATCCTTCCCAAATGTCCTTCTCTTCCCTGAAGAGGCAGAGGGAGTTCCTGCGGTGCCGGCGCCTCTTCATGGCCCTGGAGCGGGAGCGAGTGAGGGAACAGCAGCGGCAGCGAGAGAGGCAGCAGAGAGTTTCCCAGTGAGTCTGTGCAGGTGCTGGGGTCACCTCCTCCATCAGGGCCCTTCAGGAGGTTGGAGAAGTCTTGTGAGTTTGTCTGGTGTAAAGCAGGTACTGGTGTGTGACCCTGTGGGGTGGGATTCCCACAGCCCAGTAGGGACCCTTGAGCCGTGATGAGCCCTTTAGCACTTCCCCATCTGCTTTTGAAGTCCCTGTGCAGCTTGTTTAGGAGTTGGGAGCCAAATCATGGAGAGGTGCAACTTCCCAAACAATGACTCTGGGAACCTAAGCCTGTGTTTAGAAACTTTGGGGTGAGGTCACATTGTACTAAGCTGTGATATCCTGTGGCATTTTTAGTATCAGACCCTTCACCCTCACAGTCATAAAAACTTACACCGTGTAATAAAATGATCTCCAGGCATTTGTTCCAGAGTTGAACACTTGGTATCTGTGTAAAAGTATCAATTGTGGTGGAGTTTTCTCAGCTTCTCATGTGAAGGAGTTCACTAAGGAGAAAACTCTGCAAATTCACAGCAAAATAGGAAAGATCCTCTAATTTTTGTTTTTTCCCTGGCTTTCCTTTGAATGAACTGACCTAAATCCAACCATCCTGGCTTTTGTGATCAGGCTTTGGGGGAGTGGCACAGGCACCACAGGACAGGATTTTCATGGGCATTTTTGGGGAAGAACTGCCAGTCTAAAGCAGTGCTCCTTGATCCACATCCTGTCATTCCAATGGCACTTGGGAGTTTGGGAGAGCTTGTCCCACCCTGTGAAAGCTGGCAAGGCCCCAGGGACTTCCTAGTTACTGTGATACCTTTTTTATTATTATTTTTTCCCTTGAAGTGTGTGCAGAGAGGAGCTGGGTTTGTAATTATGGGGTGTAAAGCCCCAAGCTGGCCTTGGCCTCAATTTCTGGAGCAGATTTATGGTGCTATACTTAAAGTTCTACATTTCATTTAAAAACATTTCTGAGTTTATAACTCAGAGAAGTTTGACTTCAGCACTTTCCTTCTGGATGTAAAGATTTGACCCCCTATGTGAAGTAAGGTCCAACATGTCTTGTTCTGGCTTCTTCCCAGCCTTGTTTTTGGTTTTAATGCCACCTGGCAAGGAGTGGCTTGGGACACATTGATGCATTTGGGAATAAAATGTCAGATACTTCGGTGTAAAATCTTTGTGTTTTGCAATTGCTGCTTGTCAGGGGAACATGTGTTGTATTTGGTGGGACTTACACAACCCAGGTCCCACTAAAGGGCTGGAGGGCCATGTAGGTGCAAGGGAGACTGAGGAAAAAGAGGAAAAGTTGGTTAAAAATACATCTTAAAGCTTGTTTGAGAGTAAAGGTGGGATCTTTGGGATGTCTCTGCTGTACCCAGCCCTGTCACGCATCCCTGTCCTGGAAGGTGCTTACAGAAGGATCCAAGGATTATGACTGCCTGATAACCAGAAACAGTGGGAAGTGGGGAAGCTGGGAAGCCAAGGTGTTGGTACTTTCTGGGGGGTATTGAAGAGCCCAGCCTACATACTTTGTTTAAGGACAGAAGCGCAGCTTTGGGGAACTGTGGGTGGCAGGAGCACGTGTGGATGTGATACAGGAAGGAGCTGGAAGAGGAAGTCCATGATGGTGAGAAACGGGCCAGCAGGAAGAGTTTGAGGGCAGGAGAGCATTCACAGGCTGGTATTGCCATATGGGGGGAAGAATGGAGGCTCAGGAAGCCTTTTTGACCATTCTATGTTTAAAGTTAATATATCGGTTTATATTTATTTATATTTAATGCTGTAATTAGTGCAGAATTATTTTTGCCGTTGAAAGCAGCAGCATCAGCCAGATTCCTGTGCCTTGACCTCACAGCCAGGGATCAGCCAGGAATGGAGGTTGGGATGGGGAAGCTCCTTCTCTAAGCACGTGTGTTCCTGCAGGATTAAGAGGCAGACGGAGAATCAGCGCCGGGCAGAGGAGCAGAGGATGCGAGACATGGCTGAGCAGCGAGAGCCCTCCCTGGGAGAGGGAACCTGGGAAACACTGGCCCAGCTCCAGCTGGAGGAGAGGAGAGTGAGGGACAGACAGCAGCGGGATAAGGAGCACATGAGGTACAGCCAGTCTGTGCTCCTTGTGCAGAGCCAGGTGTCACTGGCAGAGGTGAATGTTTGATCCCTTGCAGGTATGTTGAAGCTCTGAGAGCCCAGATGAGGGAGAAAGTCAAACTCTGTAACATCGACTTGCCCCCACTGTGTTCCTGTGGCTCTGATTTCTGGGATTCCCACCCGGATACCTGTGCCAATAACTGCGTCTTCTACAAAAACCACAAAGGTAGGAGCACCTGCTTTCAGAGAGGAGACATCTGGGCCTGATTATTAAGGGATAAATCAAACCAGGATAGGTGTTTCTATTCTCCTGGGCTGCTGTGCAGAGATTCTCCTCCAAATATACTCTGAAGAAGGCAAGTCAGGGGCTTTGCTGCTTGACCCCACCTCTGTCCCTTAGGGAGTGTAGTGGCATCCTCAGTAAGGCACCAGCCCCTACAGTGTGTTAAATAACACAGCTGTGACACAGCCACGTGTGACTATGGACACAGCCATGACAAAAATGCTGCAAAAGCATCTCATTAGGGACACAGAGCCCTCTGCCTTAAATGCCAAATCTTCTGCTGGGAGGATGCACAAAGGTGTGGAAAGGCCCTACCTGAGATGATGGAGTGCTCTGACCTTGAGCACACCTTGGGAAAATACCTGGCTGGGCAACTGGGAGTCATCTGGGAGGGAAAATAGAGAAATTTGGGTTCATAAAATAATCTTTGGCTTTAGTACTGCTTTATGTTCGGGAGTGTGCAAATGGGTGTGTGGAAAACTACAGGCATGTCGATTTACCTTAAACCCCAATCATTGTCTCTCTGCTCTGGTGAAAGGCTAGAGCCAAGCCCAGTTTCGGGCTGTAAGGGCAACCCTCGTGCCCTGATAGTGTTCCTGTGTCCCCCTCCCGCTCAGCCTACAGCCAGGCGCTGCACTCGGTGATCTCCTCCTGTGCCCACGCAGCCACACGGCCTCTCCAGGACCTGGCTACTCTCTGTGCCCGCACGGGGAAGCATCTCTGAGCCAGGCAGCTCCGTGTCCCAGCCCCTGGTGTGAGCAGGGAGAGGGGCTGTGCCGTGTCCTGCCTGCTCCTCCACGCCAGCTGCCAGGACGGTGTCACCTTTGCTCTCCCGGCCTGTGCGCTCCGGTTTGTGAATGCCTCTCCCACTCTGCTCCAGGTGTGCGGTTGGCCAGGGCGATGGTCGAGGTGAAGGAGGCAATTGCTCTGTGGGGCTGGTTTATGGCAGGCACTTGCATTCCAGCATTTGACTGTGGAATAAACTGTTTTCAAAGATTCTTGGTCTCATTTGAAGTGTGAAGGGAGGAGAAATGAGGTGCCAGGGGTCAGTATCTCTTCAGGGAGGATTTCTTACCTTTCCCTGCTCCGTTCTCTCCTTTTCCTAGGGCTTCTGCCAGCCCCTGCCACTAGGATCACCTTCCAGAGCCAGGTATTTATTGTTCCCTCCTTCTTTTCCGTGTGAGGACCTTTCTTCCAGTAACACCCACACAGCTTCCTACCTGACCCATGCTCCCATAGCCTCTACTTTGCTCCTGAAAGGAAGGAGCATTTTTCTAGTAAAAAAAATGTGCAGGCCTTTGCAGGAGTGATTGGAGCAAGATGGGTTTTCCCAAAGCTGCCTGTGGTGAGATAACGTCCTGGGCAGAGGTTACTCCGTACCCTGTCATTAATATTTACTCCTTGCTGGCCGCCCTCTCCAATATTAACTATGGCAGGAAGGATGGGTGGCCGAGTGTGCCGGATCATTTCTTTTCCCTGTTTCCATCCCATTGGGCACAAAGCAAACCCACCCCTGGTCCAGAGGTAGCACAGAGTCACAGAGCCAGGAGTGCTGCTCGGTTTCCCCTGGAGAATCATTCACTGAGACATCCGTGGTGCCTGATGCTGTTTATTAACAGCTGCTTGCGTCAGGGGAAGGTGCTGCAGCCCTAATTCAGGGTATTGGAGTGGGTTTGGAAAGGGCAGGATCTGCCCCGTGAGGGGGCAAGGAAGCAAAGGGCTAAAGCTGCAAATGGGTTTTTGTAACTGATTTCAGCTCTCGGGCAGCTGAGGACAAGCAGTTCCTTGGCAAGTCCCCAAGGAACTTGCTCAGGCCCCGAGGAACCCTGTTCCTACCTCTCTTGAGTCATCTCCAAAGGGGCTGTGGGCTGATTTGGGGCTTAGTTAAAGGAATAAATAAATCTGTTGCTGCTTCTCAGCCTCAGTCTGTCCCTAGCAGAATAAACGGGATATTTGAAAGGGGATGGGGGGAGAGGACTCCCAGAACCCCGGGCAATAACCCCAAAGTGTGTCTGGCATAGCTGTCACCAGCAGGGCAGTGAAGCCTGTTCGGGGGTTGCTGGGAATGTTCAATCTGGAAAAGTTCAATCCAGTTTTTTCTGCTGGGACATGCAGCATCTGGGGAAGCTCACAGAGCCCCGGGGGGACATGAAAAGGGCTGGTCGGTCCCTTCAGGGCTCTGCCGTCTCCCACTGCCCAGCGCGGCTGTTCCCTCGTTCCAGCCGCATTTGAAGTGGATTTTTGCTTTAGAGGGAGCGGGGACAGCCCGGTTCACCCCTCGCGGCCGAGGAGCCGGGGCTGTGGCCGGGCCGGGGCGGGACCGGGGCCGGCGGGGCGGGAGCGGCGGCCCCGGGGGCGGTGAAAAGGAGCCGGGGGGTGCCCGAGTGCCGCCGCCGCCGCCATGAGGGCAGCGCTCGCCCCCGGGGTTCGCCTGCTCCGCGCCCTCCCCCGGGACAGCCGGTGAGCGGGACGGGGGGGACGGCACCGGGACCGCGGCTGCAGCTGCATAGAGGGACCGGGATCGGGACTGGACACCGGGCAGGGAGGGTATGGGCACGGCAGAGGGACGGTCTGAGGAACGGGGCTCACTCTTTACTGGGGCAGCACTGGGAGAGAGCTTGGCCCTGGAGCCGGCAGCAGGACGGGAGCGGAGCTGGTGCAGGGAGCAGCCTGGCTTAGGGAGGAGGGGGTGTCATTCCCCTGGAAGTGGAACCGGGATAGAGACTGGCCCTGGGCATAGGGACTGGCACTGGGATGGAGACTGGTCCCAGACCAGCATGGGCACCAGCACTGGGAGCAGCGCCCGACTGGAAACCGCTTGACTTGTCTGGGGACTGGCAGTGGGACAGACCTGGGGATGCAGATGAAGGGTCCGCAGGGGCCCAGCATCGCCCTCAGGCACTGGAGCCACTGTGGGATGGGCTCAGCCATCCCAGCAGCCCAGGGCTTGGGGCTCGGCCTGGGGAAGGCACCCAGCAGCTTCCAGATGTCTCAGGCCTTCACACTGAAAATTCTGGATGTGGCCAGCACAGAGACCTCGCCTGCTGCCTTCTCTTTTGATGAGGTGATGGGACTGCTGCCCATTTAATTTCAATTAATATTTGGATTTTTGGAAGCCCATTGCCAGACACTCCCCCTGCTTTTCCATCTGCTGGAATTTTCCCTGCCAGAACACTTAGGGTAAAAAGAAAAAGCCCGACACCCAAGTGTCTGGCCCAGAGGGGCACTACATATGAAGTTTATCTTTTCCTTTCCTACTGTGGCCTCTCTATTCCTCTTGGATCAGCCCTGCAGTCACTAGCAGTGATTTTGGGTGGTTTATTCATTTTTTGGGGTGGGAAGGAGCAGTTTCTCAGCCACAGCTTGGAGCCAGCACCACAGCACAGGGAGCTGCCCTGGATTTCCAGGGCACCCATCATTGCTGCAGCTCCAGGGAGAAGTGAAACTGCAAAGAGGAGCAGAATGGGCCAAAACCACTGAAAAAAAGGCTGTTGTTTTTTTCTGAACTTGAAGCAACCCCGTGACATGTCTGTGTGCTGCAGCCTGCCCACTTGCATCCTCTGTGCTGCCATAAAACCCTTCCTGAAGGCAGGATTCTCAGAGATCCTTCAGAGATCCTCATCTTGCTCCAAAGTGCTAGATCCTACCTGGGATTCTGCAGGCTTTATCTGTCAGCTTTGATGGGCATCCCCATTTCCTGAGCCCAGACTCCCCCATTTCCCTGCATTTAATCCAAGCAAAGAGGGTGAAATGGCTTTTTGGTGGAGGAAGAGCAGCTGGTATTTCCCCCTGCTTTTTTTTCCAGTTTATCTTTGATTAACTCTGGGAGTGATGATGAATCAGTGCAGTTTCCACTTGTGACACCAGGAAGGCACTTGCTCACCCTGTGTTTCGGTGGGATGTAACTGCTTGAGGAGGTGGAAATACTGCTTGATGCTCCCCACAAAACTCAGCTGATCTTTTTAAGCTGCATCCTGGGCTTTTTGGAGGGATCTGCTCACTTCCTGACCAGCTCTGCTGAGCTGCTTCAGGTCTCCAATCCAGTAGAAGAGTCCCATTGGCTTCTGAGGCCACCCACGCCTGTCCCACAAACCCTGACCTCCGCTTCCTCCCTCCCACAGCTATCGGGGGCTGACTCTGGTACTGACCTTCCTCTCCTACAGCAGCTACCACCTCTCCCGAAAACCCATCAGCATCGTCAAGGTGAGCTCCAGCCTCACCACACCCTGCTGTGGGGACAGGGAACCTGGAGGTTTCCATATGGGGAGGGGGATGCTGACAGCACCTCGATTTCACCCCTTCTCTCTCTCCCTGCAGAGCCAGCTGCATCCCAACTGCTCAGCCTTGGGCCCAAACCCCCACAATGACTCCAACAGCACCACATGGTGCAGCTGGGCCCCCTTTGGTAAGGCTGAGCCCCCCAAGGCACCCCAAAACCCGCGCTCGTGGCAGCTGAACTGGGCTCCCCCCATCCCCTAAGACCAGGTCGTGGCCAGGGTTTGGCCGGGGGCCACCTGCTCATTAGGCACCCGGAGGTAATTAAGTGATAAAAGTCTGTCCCATGCCCCTGGGCCGAAGGGCAGCAGTGGGTGGTGAAGTCCAGGACAGGACAGGACCATGTCCCAGTGTGGGTGGCACCCGGCCATGCCCCCAGAAGCCGCCATGGAGACCAGGCTTTTGGGAATGGGGGACAAGGCTGAGCCAGCAGCCATGGGGAGGGGGCACAAGATGGGAGCCAGGCTGAGGTGGCCCTAATATTTGTTTTCCAGATGGGGACAACTACAAGGAACTTTTTGGGGCGCTGGATAATGCCTTCCTGGTGGCCTACGCCATTGGGATGTTTATCAGGTACACAGGGCCTTTCCCTCCACTCACCAGTTCTCACCAGTCTGCCAGAAGCTGGTTTCCATTGGGATGGGGTCATGCTAACAGGAAAGCAGCCAAAGATCCGCTCAGGATTCGGGTACTGGCTCAGTGTGATAATGCCCATTGGTGGCATCACCTGTGACAGCTCTGGTCGTGCTCTTCCCTCTCTCTGCAGCGGCATTTTTGGGGAGCGCCTCCCTCTGCGCTACTACCTGTCAGGGGGAATGTTGCTGAGCGGGTTCTTCACTGCCCTTTTTGGCCTTGGCTACTTCTGGAACATCCACGTCCTCTGGTACTTCATTGTCGTGCAGGTGTGTTGTGCTGGGGGATGCCCAGGCTTTATCACCACGGCCTCATCCCAGTTTTTCAGTGACCTTCATGGATTGGGGTGGCCCAGTTTCTGAGCAGGGGAGCACTGGGTACGTCCATTCCCCTCAAAGCCTGGTTGTGCGTGGTGTGGGCGTCGAAACCAGCGGGTGTGCCCGTCTCCAGGCAGTGCAGGCAGCTGGTTTGGCAACACCAGCCACTCCCAGTTTAGCCATGGCAGCGACGCAAACGGCTCCAGGATTGCCCCAGCAGGGAAAAAAACAAACAAACCAAGTGTTTTCTTAACAGCTTTGGAATAGGGGTGGCTATTTTCAAGGCCAGTTGCCCAAAACAGTGCAGGGGCTCCATGGCTGTGCTTGCTGGGTGATGCTCCCCATCTCTTGCCAGGTCTGCAATGGGCTGGTGCAGACGACCGGCTGGCCTGCTGTTGTGGCGTGTGTTGGCAACTGGTTTGGCAAAGGAAAGTGAGTTTTTGTCCAATGTATCCCATGCCAGTCCTGGTCCCTGTTGACCTCAGTGCCACTGACCCGGCTGTGTCCCCACCAGGAGAGGTTTGATCATGGGCATCTGGAACTCGCACACCTCTGTTGGCAACATCTTAGGGTCGCTCATCGCCGGTGTCTGGGTTTCCTCTGCCTGGGGCCTGTCCTTTGTTGTGCCTGGCATCATCATCACCCTTGCAGGCATCATCTGCTTCTTCTTCCTTGTGGAGTGTGAGTGTTGTGATCTGGAGCACAGCTGACAACCAGTGTAAAATATACAATTTTCCACCTTGCCCAGCTCTAAGCATTTTTGGCAATCCCAAATACAAATTTCCAGCCTGTGGCTAGCAGGGATGTGGATCTGACCACCATGGGGATGGTTGGCATCATTGGGGTTGTCCAGGCAGGCTCATCCCCCATCCCAGTCACTCCTCTGAGCCTGTCTTTCTAGGAATATCAGGGAAGTCCCTTGGGTTTTTACTGGGGAAGAATGTACCCAGAGATGCAGCCTAGACCTGGGCGTTCCCAGCCCCTGTGAGATGCTGGAGGGAGAGCAGGTGGAGTGGGGTTGGTCCAGGCTCTCCTCACAGGATATTCTTTGTCCCTGCAGACCCTGAGGATGTTGACTGTGATCCACCTCTGCACCACGTGAGTTGCGCCGATTCCCAGCGGGCCTGGCCTGGGCTGGGTGTCACTCAGGGCACAGTGAAACAACTGGGTCATCAGGTTGTGATGGCAGGAATTAGAGCAGTGTTCAGTTGTCACAGGGGATGGTTGTTGATTTTGCACTGGGAGCATCCTCTAGGTCGTGCCCCAGCAGCAGAGCCAATGCTGCAGCCTCCTCCAGCTGTGAGAGCCGCATCTGCTGTTTTCACTTGATTTTAGATGGCCTCTGATGATAATCCTGGAGGAGTCACCATCAGTGAGAAGGATCCTGAAGCAGTCACCTCCAAAGAGGGCCCACTCAGCCTCTCAGGCCAGAGCAGTGTGGATCACTCCCACAACCCCAAGGAGCCAGCTGAGGAGCCTGAAGCCATCAGCTTCCTTGGGGCACTTCGGATACCTGTGAGTGTGGGGATGGAGGAAAGAGCAAAGCCAGAGCAACTCAGAGCATCCACAGGGCAGAAAATGGGAAAAACCCACTATCCAGAGGAGGTGAGAGGGAGGAGGCTCCTCTGATGTCCTCTCCTCTCCTCCCAGGGCGTGGTGGAGTTCTCCCTGTGCCTGCTCTTTGCCAAGCTGGTGAGCTACACCTTCCTGTACTGGCTGCCCCTCTACATTGTCAACGTCGGTGAGTTTTGGGGACAGTGAGGCAGGAGTGAGCCTTGCAAATGAAACATCTTCTCACCCCTCTCCTCTCCCCCACAGCTCATTTCGGTGCCAAGGAAGCCGGGGACCTGTCGACCCTCTTTGATGTCGGGGGTATTTTAGGTTTGTTAACAAACCAGGGTGGAGGGAGTGGATCAGGGATGATTTAGGGACAGTCCTGGCCTTGACCAGCCTTGGCTGGTCCCCCCACAGGCAACACCAATCTCTTTCCCCTGGGAGGTTTATTCATTGTTCACAGCACTCAGCAGGCAGCAAACAGCCCTCCATTTTATTTTGGCATCCATTTGTTTTGATGACCATCACAGCCTCTTTCCTCAGGTCTCACTTGCTCAGGCTCTCCTTTTCCTACAGTTTTCAAGCATGGAAGAGACCAGAGTGGCATGGAAGTGCTGAGAAACCATCTGCAGGGAGGAAGTGGAAGGGATAAATCAAAGCTTTTCACTCTGATAAGATTATGTTTAACCTTGGGGGGCATACTGGTCAGAAGAAGAGGGGTGACAGAGCATCATGTTGGATTTTGGGCTGAGCCAGGGCAAAGCTCTGCCTTTGGGGTGGTGTGACTGACACCTGCGACTCTTTCTTGTAGGGGGGATCTTTGCCGGCCTCATCTCTGACTACACTGGCGGCAGAGCCACCACGTGCTGCGTGATGCTGGTCATTGCTGCTCCCATGGTGAGCTGTCACACGGGCTCAGAACCCTGTCACGAGGCTTTCCTCTGCTCTGGCTCCTTTGAGTCACAGCTGCCTTCCTCTTCCCAAGTGCCCGGGATAAGCTGGTCACGCGTTTGGCTGAGATGAGAGCTGGGATAGATTCACGTGCCCAGATGTTCCTGGGAAGGATGTCCAGCTCTAGGGACTGGGAAGGGATTGCAGGGACCTTGACAACTAAAATAACCCTGTAGGTTTTTCCATGCTTCCATAACTCTGCTCAAAGCCTTAAGAGTCCCACCGAGCCGGTCCAGCTTTTGTCTCTTTGATTTTCATCCCAAAAGCCCCCATGCCAACAGCCTCATGCTCTGCTGGAGCTTGGCTTGGACATCCTTCCCAAGCACCTGCACAGAGCTCATTTGGCTTTGCTTCCACAACATGGCTAATTAGCTGTAATCCAATCCTGGCTGGCTCCAGGATGGGAGCCTCTCCCGCTGAAAGAGCAGGGAAGCAGAGGGGCTGCGTCACATCCACGGCCCCGAGACACCACTGGGGCAAATTATGTCTGGCTGCAGTCTTGGGAGGCAGCAGAGCTTCTTCACTGGCCATAAATTGTGACAGCACCTCTGTTTGCCAGCTGCCAGGTATTTCATCATGCCAGTGGGATGCAGGGGTCAGGGGTGCACTCAGCCCCCCATCCCAGCTGGTGCTCGGCATGAGCAGTAATTCAGGTCCCCACATTCTCCATCCTATCCTCGGGGTACTGCTGCAGGGAAAACGCTTGGTGAAACAGCTGGAATAGCCATAACTGGTTCACCTTGTGTCTCTTTTCCAGCTGTTCCTGTATAACCACGTGGGTCAGAACGGCATTGGCATATCAATAGGTAAGGAGCTCCATGGTGCTGCCAGCTCCTGTCACTGAAGTGGTGATGGAAGACACTGTGCATTCACCTGCCTTTATTCCTCCTCTTGAGCCAGGCTCCTGAACCTGGGGGAGGGGGGTGTTGGATGAGTGCTCACTGCCTGCTGGGTGGGGTCTTCATGGGAAAATGGAGATGCACAGGAGATGGATGCTTGGGACAGCAATGTCCACACGTGGGCTGGGGATGATGAATCCAATGTCCTGCTGCTCCCTGCACCTAAAGATCTGATCTCTCCCTGGGTACCTGTGCAGGGATGCTGATCATCTGTGGTGCTCTGGTTAACGGGCCCTACGCGCTCATCACAACAGCGGTGTCGGCAGATTTGGTAAGAGGTGCACCTCAGACCCCGTCATGCTGCCCTTGCACACCCAGAGGCTCTTCAGGATGTTTTGCTGCGGTTTTTGCACTTTACCTTTGTTTTCCAATACCTCCAAAGCCCAGTGGAGAAGGGCAGAGCTGTCACACCTGGTGCTGTGCTCCCCACTCTCCCCTAAACACAGGGATTTTCCTGTTGTTTTTTACCCTTGGCCACATGGCTGTGTTTCAGCTTTGCTGCATCTCCCTCTGAGCACAAGCAGAGTGGAAATATTTGGTGGCAAATCCCCTGTGAATTTCTGCCTGCTGTTGGTGATCCAGGTTTTGCCATGGTTTGGCTGCAGACAGCATTTGAGTTTGGTCTTCCCATCCATCTGACACATGGAAATTGCAGCCTGGGACATCGGCCTCACTCTGGGATATGCCAGCCGTGCACCCCAAAGCTGCTTTTTCCCCTTATGTTTTATTCCTCCATCCTTACAGGGCACCCATGAATCTCTGAAAGGAAATGCCAAAGCCCTTTCGACTGTCACAGCCATCATTGATGGCACAGGATCTGTTGGTGGGTATGGCTGGGGGTGCTGGCTGTCCTGCTCCCCTCCTGTGTGAGCAGGGGCTGACATGGCTCGTGTGCCTTTTCCCACAGGTGCTGCGCTGGGGCCGCTGCTCGCGGGGCTCATCTCCCCCACAGGCTGGAATAACGTCTTTTACATGCTGATAGCAGCTGATGTCCTGGCTTGTCTGGTAGGTCTCACCTCGGTAGGACTCCTTTCTCTACCCTGGGGTGTCACAGGCTCTCTTTTAGTTACCTGCTCACTGGTGGAGGGCACAGATGGTTCTCAGAAGACATCCAGGCCCCGGGCAAACTGCAAAGGCCTGTATTGGCTCCAAGCCTCTGCTTCCACTTGGCTTTTCCCAACAACCTCCTCCTTGCACAGGTTTAGCTCATATGATCTTTGCTAAGAAGAGCTGTAAAATCGATCTGGTGATGGAAATACTCATGCCAAGGCTGGAGGCTGCAGTGCCACCAGCCTTGCAGCGATCCTCCACCCTTCCTCTTGCAGCTCCTTGTTCGTGTGGTGGTCAAAGAGGCCCGTGGCTGGTGCGGCTACATGGCGAGGCAGAGAGGGTACGTAGTTGCCACCCCGTGGCAGCCTCTGGTCCCACAATGCCCAAACACGGTGTTGGTGCTGCTCCAGAAAGATGTTTGTTATCCCTTGCTGTCGCTGCTTCATCTTCGCGCGGGCATGGCGAGGCCGTCTGCCCGACGTCTCGCTCCTGTGGCCACAGAGACATTTCCACCTCCAGCCGAGGCAGCACCTGGGGGATTTTAGCCATCTGCACCTCAAAAAGCACATGGGGTTCTAAACACAGCATCCTTGTGTCTTTGTAGCTCTAGTGTGCAGCTAACAGAGTCAGTGATGGATGGGAAGTAGCTCGGTGTAAGTATCTTCACTTGAGCCCTGAGGATTAAACGCAAACACAAGCTTGATTCGTTCTGATTCCGAGTTTCGCTTTGCAGGCTCAGCCTCCAAATAGTCACTCCTCCAATCATTTAGGGCCGAGATCAAGATTTGGGAATCAAGAGGTCAAATGAAGAGTGTGGGATGGTGGGAGGGGATGGGAGGAAGGGGGGAGAGGGAGATGTGGATGGGCAGTGCATCCTTGTCTCCGGCTGACTTAGGAGGTACTGGCCCAGGTGCCCAATCGATTGGGATTGATTAATGCACTTGAAACAAGTGAATTTATAGGCTTTGCCCACCTGTGCTACTGAGCTTGATTACACACAGCCAGGGCTCACTAATCAAATCTGTAGCAGAATCACTGCAGTGAGTGTATAAATAATCTCCAGATCAGCGCTGGCCTGGCTCTGATTGCCACCACCATCCCCATGTGACATCTAGAGGAAGGGGCCACAGCCAGTGCTGGCAGTGGGGCTGCCAGACCCCGACCCCCTGCGAACATTTCGTCCCTTATGTCTTGTGTTTGCAGGTGAAAGACCAATAGTCTGGGCCTCGTGCTGCGGTAAGTGCAGCCCAAATCTCCTTCTCCAGCTGCTGGTGGAGGGCTGCCAGGCTCTGCTCTCTTGTGCCGGGGCTGGTTAGGGTGATGGCTGTCCTAGGGGTTGACAGCACCCGTGTTTGCACCAAGTGCTGCCTGGTTTCTGCTGGGGGAAGCAGCTGGCTCAGTTTGTGGCAATACTGCAATGTCTTGAGGGCTTTGGGGAGTGTCTCCGGAGCAGCTTGCAGAGAAGAGGCACAAACGCTGTAGGATTTTTGGGGACATTTCATCTTTGGCCAGACAAAACAGTGGCTGGACCTCCTTGCACCTGCTTCTCCTCCTTGTGGTGCGGATGGGGCTGGGCTTTCCCGGCAGAGCTGTTTTCCCTTTCCATCTCCAGCAGCGCCGCAGTGTCCACCATCCATCCCAACCTCTGCGGGACGATTCCCTCCGCCCTGAGCCGCTCGCTTCTCTCCCCGCAGGTTTAAGGAGTTTTGATGCACCCCCTGCGAGCTGCCCCAAGCCCAGAGGGAGGAGAGAGGCTGGGGCACACACACCGGAGCGCGGGCGTCTCGGCAGAGCTGCAGCCCAGCCTCGGGCACGGCCCCACGGGCTCACTGCCACCATGGCTTTGCTTCCAACGGAGGCAGGGGCGAGGAGTAGTCAAAGGGCCCTGGCCAAATGGTTTTCTGGGTCAATTCTCCACCATCGGCCGTTTTATTAATAAAAACATGCAAAAACTGTGTGGCTGCTCCATGCCATGTCCTGATGGGGCTCAGCTGAGTCTGTGAATACTTGGGGGCAGTGATCACAGCCCTCCTCTTGCTTTCCCCCACATTCAGTCTCTTGTTTGTGAGCCTGCCCCATCCACATGCTTGGTATTCCAGGATCTGGATCGGGAGATGATGCCAAATCACTTCAGGCACTGCCTTCCAACAAAGCACTGCTTATTCTACACAGGGAACATCCCTGGGCTGAGCCCAAATTAAGCTGGGTTTACTCACCCACTGCAAAAAAAGACAAAACCCAATGTTTTTGCTGATTATTAATATTCCAAAATCATATCATTTAGCTCCAAAAGAAGAGCACCACACCACGGTGAGCTGCTAACACACTCTGCCTGCTCTTGGTCCAGTGCGGGCAGCTGCTGATCTTCATTAGACGCTTCCTAATTAGGGAGGTCCCCAGGAGGTGCCGCTGGCTGCCAGCCCTGCAGGCTCCCCGGGCAGGGATGGGGCTCAGAAGCCCCCACGGTGTCAGATGGCTGAAGGCAGGACCAGCTGTGCAGCCAGCTGTGTGCTCCGGGGACCGGGGGGCGACTTTGATGTGTGTGGAGCCAGGACATGTGGGGCGCTTGGACGCCACGGGATGTGACTGCATCCCCCGGGATGTGTTTCCATCCCCCTGGGATGTGACTGCATCCCCTGGATGTGTTTCCATCCCCCTGGATGTGTTTGTATCCCCCCGGGATGTGTTTCCATCCCCC
>NC_031792.1:4978894-4997740 GCF_001522545.3 Parus major | reverse complement strand
GGATGTGTTTCCATCCCCCGGGATGTGTTTCCATCCCCCTGGATGTGTTTGTATCCCCCCGGGATGTGTTTCCGTCCCCCGGGATGTGTTTCCATCCCTTCTCCACCCTGGGGTCACACCCGGGCAGGCTCCGGCTCTCTGCCCAGGGCTGGGGGTTCTGTGTAAGCCTGGGATAAATTGCAACTCAAATTGACTTCTCCTCCTTGGATCTTGACCCGAGAAGAAAACATCTGGGCCTGATGTGATTTTATTAAGTGCTGATTTCATCAGCAAAGAGGTAAAAAAGGGTGGGGGAGGAAAAAAAAAGGAGGAAACTTTCTGGCCAGTTGGACCAGCTCCCTGTAAACCTCTGAAGGTGATGGAGTGGCCCAGGGGAACAGGCAGCTTGGAGAGTGGCAGCTGCAGGTTTGAGGTGGCCAAACACTGATGGCTTTCAATCCCCTCCACTCTGACCAGTGATGCCCAGTGGGCCTCGGAAACTCGCTGGTTTCCTGAGGAAAAAAGCAAGAAAAATGATGGAGAAGGCAGAGAAAAACACAATCCCCAATTGCCATTTTTCCCAGGGGAAAAAACCAATCCTGCTGGGCTAAACCCTGATGGGGAGAGGTGTCACAAGAGGATCTGTCCTCTGCAGAGCCACAGGACTGACCCTGCAGCGTCCCCAGGCCACTGGCTCGTGGCACAGGTGGCCACTGCGGGCACAAGGAGCTCTGTGATGCTTAATGACCAAACTTTTGTGGAGCTGGGGGGCTCAAAATACATTTCCAAGCAAAAAATCCCATAAATCCTGACACACATGGGGGATTATTGCAACAGCAGGTTGGTTTGGGGGTTCCACCCCCTTCCCCCCGTTTCTTCCTTTTTATTTTTTTCACCTTTCCCCACTCCTGTTTGTTTTTTCATCTGCTTACAATTTTTCCGGGACAAATTTAGGCCTGGGTTGTGTCCCACTTAGGACTGGAAAGTCTGAACAGCCTTGGCTCTGCTGCCAGGAGTGAGGAGAAAGGGCACACAGCCCATGGCAGTTTTAAACTTCAAATAAAAAAGATCCAAATGCCAAAGAAAACTCCAGATCTCACTGAGTTTTGGAAGTGAAGGGTGAGTGGGAAGGCAGGGAGGGGATCCCCTGGGTTCACCTTAGCCAAAAAAATTGTTTAAATGGAGCTGAGCTCCTCTGGGAGGAGTGAGGAAGAGAACTTGCCTTGTTCCTCTGCTGGATTTTCCTCTGCCACCATCCCCTTTGGCACTGAGAGCACGGACACGTGTCCACCTCTGTCTGAGATGGGAAAAATCCCACCTCAAACTCTCAGGTTCTTTAGGTTTGGTAAGTGCAGCACTCAGGTTTTTCTCTAGGTGACCACAGCAGTGCCACTCACCAGGAGGCAGAGTGGGAAAAGGCTGCACAGATTTTGGAGGAATGCTGCTGGGAAGGTGGAGAGGTGGCTGGGGCACGGTCTGTAATTACCTATGCAAGGAGCAGCTGGCAAAGGCTGAAGGGCTTTTTAATTAGCAGCCAAAGGCAAATCAGGATCCAACAGCAGGGAAGCTGAAGTCAGCAAAGTCAAGGTGGAAATCTGAGGGCAGTTTTTCCAGCGAGGGTAATTAAGTGCCAGCAGAGAGCAGCGTGAGACATGAGGAATTACCGTCATTCAAGGACCTTAAATCAAGGAGAGGAGTTTCCCCTGCAGACACTCCTGCTCCTTCCATCTCTGCTTTGGCACTGCTCCCTGGGGCAGGAGGGAGCAGCTGCCCTCAGGCTGGCACTACCTGGGCACACATCCTGCTGCAGGGGCATCCTGCTCGGTCCTAACGAGCCAGGCACAGAATTTAGGGGGGAAATGGGGCTGCTTTTCCAGCTGCCCTGAAAGCAGCCAGCCTGCCCTCATCCTGGCACACCTGGGATCTTTTAGAAAAGCAGCTTTCTTGTGCTGAGATTCAGCCTGCATGGGGGCTTGCACCTCAGGACATGGCAGATGTGGCTCTCTCATTCTGCAAGAGGAAATCTGGATCAGTTTGGGCTGGAGCAGGGCTCCTTGGCTATAACATCTTCTGAGGTTCCCAAATCCTCACCAGCAACTGAGAGGTTGGGGTTTAAGACAAACCTGCCCTCCTGTGGCACATTAATTCCAAAACAAAGGATCAGGCTGCTAGGTGGAGGCAGAGGTTTTCCTCCAGGAATTGGAGCTTTGGGATGGGGATGGAAGTAAAAAAATCCCCATTTGGGGCTGGTTGTGAAGCAGCTCTGGCTCATACCAATTCCTTGACGTGGTCTTTCCTTTTCCAAAAATAAACAGGAACTGTTTGGAAAGCCCCTGTGTGAGGAGGAGCAGAACTCCCCAGAATAAATAAATACACAGAGAGCCCGGGTTGAGTTCATCCAGCTGGTTGTTCCCCACTGCCAGGGGTTGCTCAGGATGAGGATGAAGCTCAGAATGTCTCGGTGGGGGTGAGAGGACATGAAGCTCTTTCCCCAGTTAATGGGGTTTTGGGGAAATGCTGGAATGGCCTCCTTGAGCAGGAGCTACTCTTGCAGGATGGTTTTCTGCTGGCCCCAAAAAAACTGCTGCACTATCAGCCTTTCCATCTGTTTTAGTCACAGTCAGTTTAAGGGGACAGAAAAAGCCCTTATTTGGGTTTAATTACAGTGCAAAATGGGGAGAAGTTTCACATTTCTGCTTTCAGGGCTGGGTTTTTACTGCCCCAGCTGCTTTTGTCATGGTTTCCCTCCCATGTGCTGGACTGAAGCCCCGGTGAAACACCACCATGGCCTCACTGAGACTCCCCAAATCATCCCACAAACACAGGGATAACAACACCATAGGCACAGAGCTGCCAGACAAACTCCACATTCATAAATGTTATTAAGACGATGAATTAAATATGAATTTTGTTTCAGGCGTAACATCAAAATCACCAGGAGACCCCAAAGCGCTTGTGTTGCATAAATGCTCAGCATTTCCTCAACATGCTCGTTCAGCTCCCTTGGACATGGGCAGCAGGACAGGAAGGCAGCAGTTTGGAAAGCAGAGATGCCTCTTCTCTGCTTTTTTTGGGACTGTACTTATATTTTTTAGCTGACTGAGTCAGTGCTCTGGGGTGTTGGGGCATTTTCTGCCAGGGAAGCATCACCTCCACGCCCACTGGCTCTGTCTTATCAATCTTTCATGTCCTGAAAGCTCTGCTTGGTGACTGACAGCTGTCAGGACAGGGCTGGAAAAAGCCAGTCAGTTATTTAATTTACTGTCTTCAGTACAAAATGAAAAATAAAAATCTCCAAAACGGGAAGAAAAAATTTAAATCTGAGTTTCTGCCCTCAAGTTTTTGGCTGTATTGACCCTGACCACTGCTCAGGGCTGTCTCAGTGGCTCTGTAACACTCACTGCCTGCTCAACCATGGAAGGCTGAGCATCTCCATCCCTGTGGGGCTGGAAAACATGGACCATAGAACCCACCTCACCCCATGACCTGTGGGAACCTCTCCCCAGGGCAGCAGGGAGAGTAAAGGCTTCTTCCCTGCTACAGAACAGTCCCAGGATGCTCCAGGCCACCAAAAATGCTTTTCTCCTGCAATCTTTTGAGAGTTCATGCAAGAAAACAAACTGCTGCCACTGGCTGTGCAGCTCGTGCCACTGCTGCCCCCAGGTTCATCTCAGCACAGGCTGATGGCTTGGCTCTGCTTCAGCAGGATTGTTCCCCTGGCTTCCCTCCCAAAAGAGAGACAAAAATGGGATTCCACCCCACTGCTGCTCCTGCAAAACATAGAAAGTGTTTTCTCCCCCACGAGGGGAAGAGAGGGACAGGGAAGGTTTGGAGTTGACCAGCAGCTTCAGCAGGATCTGTGCTAGAATTGAAGTTTTAGGGTAGCAGCAGCTACGAGCCTTTGGCAGCAGGCAGGGAACACTCAGGTATCAGCAAGGGGCTTTCCATTTGCTGTTCTGCCATCACTTTTATGTTATTCACTCCCCACTCCTGATTTCCAGTCCAAGGGACCGTCCCAAACAATCCACAGCCACACAATGATGTTTGTTCAGGCTTTTTTTTCTTCAAAGCCCCACATCCACCCCAGAAAAAGGCAGTTCTCATGGGCACTGTCACCACAGGGTGGCCAAATGGGACATCCCTGTGGAATAAATAAAGCCTGAGTCAGGGATTTCTCAAAGAGTTTTATTAAAATGAAAAAAAGAGTTTTATAGTGAAAAAGGAACAGTAACAAACCATCTCAGTTCAATGCACTGAATGAGGAGCAGCACCAAGTGCCTGGATCTCAGCTCTCCTGTAAATGAGAGCAGGATTCAGAGGTTCACACACCTTTGCAGGTGCAGAGGTTTCAACCCCCTGGGGAGGAAGAGGATCTTGCTCAGACCAAACTTTGCTTTTTAAGATGAAGCAAAGCCTCCACTTGCTTCCCTGGCTCTTTCTGAGCTCAGAAAGAACATCATGGTCACCTCCAGCTGGTGTCTCTTCCTGGTTTATTGCCATGAAATCAAAGATTTGCTCTTTGCAGAGACTGCTGTCTCTAGCTGCTGTGGAGTGGTTTGGCATACACAGGCTCCATGAGGTGGTAAATCAGGAACAGGAACAGGCAGCCCAGGAAAACCAGGCTCATCACAGCCAGGAGGATGAAGCGGCCAATGAGGAAGGTGTCCACGATCTGCAGGGAAGAGAAACACAAAATTCCCATCCTGTCACAGCCTCAGTCTGCTTCAGGACAGCACATCCTGGAAAAAGGAACCTCTGGGGCTCCCCCAGATTTCTCTCCTTGCTTTTCATCCCTGGCATGGGCACTCTCTGGGATGTACAAATGAGAACAAGAATCCCTGCAAAAAGCTACTGGGAATGTTAATGTGGAGCAGCACAGCCCTGAGCACAGGGAAGAGACAGGAGTCAAGCCCTGAAGCAGCTCTCCCCAGTCACAAACCTCCAGCCCTGATTCCCTTTTAGAACAGAGATAGTGAGAAAAGAAAAAAAAATAACAATTAAAAAAAAAAAAAAGCTATGGTAGGTAGGCAAGACAAAGAGAAGCCCACAGTGAAGAGGCTGTTTATGAAATCCCCTCTCTGCTCCCCAGACCCCCCAGAGCTCTGCTCAGCTTTATCCATCGCATTAGCTCAGCCCTGGTGCTCCTGCAGAGTCTCTGGTGAGCCAAGCGCCGGCTCCTTCTGCACGTTTCACTTTTTAATTAGCCAATTAGCAGAGTTTTGGTGCAGAAAGCCCAGGTCATGTATTATTGATAGGCAGGGCAGGTCCAGTCCAATTGAAGATCTGTATAAAAATAAGCTTTCCAATTCCATTTGCCTCCCAGGCAACAAACACGCACTGGGCTGCCCTTCATCTCACTCCTAACCTTCACACCAGCAGGGCAGATGTGACACAGAGAGAAGAAAAGAACATTACAAGTGTCTTTTAGTAGGGATTTACACAGAACAAGAACCAGAAGAGCAATAATTAACATGCATTAATAATAGAACATAGGAAATGGCACCTGAAAGGCCACAAAACTTTGTGTATTCAAAGCTCAAAGAGCTCTGGGAGAGCTCAGGGTGGCTGATCCAAAAACTGGGGGAGATCCCTGTGCCTGACAATGCAGATGGCTTTTCATGCTCAAGCACGGCAAGAACCTACAAAAGAGCTAAAGAGCAGTTATTGGGCTTTAATCAGAAAACAGAGCTGAGGGTAGAGGGAAAGGCTGCAGAATTGGAAGGAAAACAATAAGGAAAGGGAATGGCAGAGGGAGCAGAGGCTGCTGGAGCTGGGAGGGAGCGAAGCCGCACAGAGCCCCTGGGGACAGGAGGAGGGGAGCCAAACCTCACGGCTCAGGTGGATCATTGTGTAAATCAGCAATTTAGTTAGAGAAATTCATAGTCACCGGCTCCATGAGCAACACAGGCTGTGCCAGCGGGAGACCAGAAAGGAGCCCGGGACAATCTCCTGGGCACCGGGGATGGCACCGGGGCTGTGGCTGAGGTAAAAGCCCATTCATTCCCTCCGGGATTCCTCCGGGCATCCTTGCAGCCCATCCCCGCGGTACAGAAACATTCCCAGGGCTTCAGGACGGCCGCTGGGGCCCATCCCTGGGTCAAAAATCCATCTGGGGCCATTCCCAAGGGAAAGATCCATCCCCGGCGCTTCAGGGCAGGAGCCGGGGCCACGCACTGCCCTCCAGGCCCATCCCGGGGCACACCCGGGGCACAGCCGGGGCACAGCCGGGACACACCCGGGACACAGCCGGGACACACCCGGGGCACCGCCCGCCCCGCCCGGCCCCTCATGCCCGGCCTCACCTCCTCAGCTCCGGCTGGGGCCGGACTCTCGCCCTCCCGGGGGAAGAGCAGCAGCGCGGCCGTGAGCGCGGCGGCTCCGAGCACCACCGGCACCGCGGCGACCCTGCGGGGACAGCGGGGAGCGGCGGGGCGAGCTCAGCACCTGCGGGCCCGAACCCCCGCGCTCACCGGGCCCCTCCCGTCCCTGCACCCACCGGGCCGGACCCCGCCCCATCCCCGCCGTGTCCCCGGGCCCGGTGCCGTCCCCGCTCTCACCGGGAGCGGCCGGCGCGCAGCAGCGCCAGCACGAGCAGCAGCGCCATTGCCCAGAGCAGCAGCAGCGCCAGCACCCCCGGCCCCACGCCCAGCGCGCCCGCCATGCCGCCCCGCGCCGCCGCTTCTGCCTAGCAACCGCACCGCCCCGACCAATCAGCGCTGCCCGCAGCGCGGCCCGCGCTTTCTATTGGCTGAGGGGCAGAGGGCGGGGGCGCGACCGCCGCGCTCCCTGCCCCGCCCGGCGCTCGTTCGGCGATTCCCATTGGCTGAGAGGGGAGGGATGGGCGGGGCTTTCCGCGCGCTGCCGGAGAGGGGGGCACGCTGGGGGGGGCTTGAGTGCCCGATCCCGATCCGATCCCGATCCCGGTCCCGATCCCGATCCCGATCCCGGTCCCGGTCCCGATCCCGACCCGGTCCCGATCCCGATCCCGATCCCGGTCCCGATCCCGGTCCCAGTCCCGATCCCGATCCCGGCCCCGATCCCGGCCCCGATCCCCATCCCCATCCCCATCCCGACCCCGATTCGATTCCGGCCCCCATCCCAGCCCTCATCCCGGTGCCATCCCGGTGCCAATCCTATTGAAACCCGGCCCTACTGACCCGGTCCCTGTTGAGTCCCGGCCGTCCTGGCCTCATGGAGCCCCCAGGATCCCGCTCCCTGTCCCGCGGCCCCGTCCCGGAGCTCGCCGCTGCTCCCGGGGGATCGCGAATTCCCCTCCCGGTGTTTCATTCCCCGCATGGGCCGGGGACACCCAGCTCCTGCCCAGCCCTCTGCAAAGAGCACCCCTGAACGCGCTTCCACCCCAGAACCCTAAAAATTCACCTGCCCACCCCCTCAGTTGGATTTAGGGCCCAAATCAGGCAGATTTCGGTAATACGGTAACGCTGACACAGGGACTACAGCAGGATTTTGGAACAGCCATGCTGGGGTCTGGAGCAGCCAAACCAGACTAGAGAGGTTGGTCCATGCTATGAACATCTTCTAATATCAAGACAAGAGGAATTTCCATTTAAAATAAATATTCCAGCCTGTTTATAAATCCTGTCTCTTCACCATCACATCTTGCCCACCAGACCCAGGCCAGCATGGTTTGATGAGTGACTTTATCACAGAATCTCAGAATTACATAATGCTTTGGGTCGGAAAGGATTTTAAAGACGATCTTGTTCCAAATCCAGACACTCTGGGCTGTGAATCAAAAAAACCCCTAAACATTGATATTTTCTGTCTCAACTGCTTGAAGTCTGCAATACTTTGGCTGCATAAAATGTCACCTGGGTGGGCGTTTTCTGCCGCTTCTCTCAAGGGGAGGAATAAAGCAGCGCTTAATTATTCTGCACAGCACCGACCTGCCTTTCCCTGGGATGAAACCAGAATCGCCAGCATGACACCAAATGCTTCAGCAAGCAGAACACAAACTGTCTCTGACACCTGCCTTTACTTGGCATGGAGTGGTGACCGGCTGCCAGCACATTAAAAACGTATGTTTGATAGCAAACTCCTTCCTTCTCTGCTTGGTGGTGTTAATCCCACCAGGCAGGGATTTTCCCCCTCTGCAATCCCTGCCTTGTTGATGTCCATCTCTGCCCTTCCTTTCCCACTCCTTCTCTGCTGTTTTCCCTGTGCTTCCTGCTCCTGCTGGCAATGAGAAATGAAATATTTGCTCCTGTTGTTTGGGGCTCTCCCTCTGCTTTTCTCTGTTTTCCCACTTCTTTGCATATTTTGGAACCTGGTTGTTTCTAAAACCCCAAATTTCTTTCCATAACCCTGTTTTCAACTGGAGCCCTCTCCTTCTGCCACTCCTTTTGCATCCTTTGGCTTTTCATCTAGAAGCAATATGTTTGATTCGTCAGCCAATAAAGCTTTTCCTTGGCTTATTTTTCTCTTGTACCTCTTATCCACAGCTTTTCCAACAGCCTTGTTAACCTCTTCCCATATTGATTGGGTTTTCATTTCTCATCTCTGTGTCTTGGTGCTGCCTGGAAGTTTCTTGATGCCAACAACAGCAATGTTAAGCCAGTTCAAGAGCTTGAAGCAGAGAGCTTGAATCATCCAGCTATTGATCCTGCTGGTGGGCCACATCCCAGATATTTGGCCAGAATTTGAAGGATAAATGCAATATACAGCCCAGCAAGCATATCCAGTGGGCAGCTCTGAGCCATGCTGCTTGCATCATTCATCTGATCATTTATCTCATTTTGTTCATTTTAACCCCACCAGAGCAGTAGGGCTGATGGTAACTCAAGCACAAGATTTGGAGTTGAAATGAGCCCAGCAGCCTAACACCCTCCAAAATACTTATATTTTATGTATCCCTTTAATATTAAATGTATTCAATATTTAATAAGGTATATTATATGTAATAAATTACATATAACACATAATATTTAATATTATTTATTTGCAGAGCCCACATGGTATCACAGCAAGGCTGCAGGTTTCTCTGAGCACAATGAAGGCAAATGGGAAACCCACAGATAAGGAAAACTGGCAAAAACCAACCCCATTGGTGTGATACTTTTATCAAAGCACAACCTTTGCCAGAAATTTCCCCAAAATGCAACAAAGCTCATGATCCTAAACCCCATCATCCTGAACCCCATCATCCTAAACCCCATCATCCTGAACCCCATCATCCTAAACCCCATCATCCTGAACCCCATCATCCTAAACTCCATCATCCTAAACTCCATCATCCTAAACTCCATCATCCTAAACCCCATCATCCCAAACCCCATCATCCCAAACCCCATCATCCCAAACCCCATCATCCCAAACCCCATCATCCCAAACCCATCCTTCTTCTGCACCCTCAGCCTCCTCCCAGCACCAGAAATGCCCTGCTGGGGATTTGCCTTGCAGACTGCTCTGTCAGCCCATCAGTTGAATGTAAAGATCTGGTTTTATTGCCCAAAAATCATTTATTGCTGGCCTAAAATAACTTTTCCTTCCAGCTTTTACCTGCTTAGATTTGGTCTTATTTATTGCTTGTGTGAGTGTTGCATTGCACCTGGAGAAATGAAGTAACAGAAAGTGGGAGGAAGGCAATGCTGGGTATAAAAAGTGAATTAAAAAACATAGGAAAGCAGCAAATATTGAGGATTTTTCTGTTGTTTTCATGACTCTTGGACAAACTTCCTATTTGTGGTGCTTTTTTTCAGGATAACTGTTGATGCAGAGAACTTTGCTGGTGTCACACATTCAGGTTTCTCCAAGACTTTTGATTTGCACTGTGTGGCATTTGCACCCAAACCCTTGTGCAGGGGACAGGACACATCCAAGTGATGACAGATGAAGGGGTGATGATGAATTCCAGCTCCAAGGTGTTTGATATCCATAACAGAGGTATAATAAAGCCTTTCCTGGCTCTCAAGCAATAATCTGCTTTAAATATGGAGAAGTGGAGTCGTGCAGGCGCTGTTGGATGCTCATGGCCCAGAAAACCCAATTCAATGGATTTACTTGGACAAAAATGATTCTTTTGTCCAGTGGATGGGTGCTGCTGTCCTGCCAAGGAAAAGGAATGGTTTGAAGGATGTGGTGTCACTGTGGAGAGTTTTTCCCAAGGAAGAGATCAGGGAATTGTGGAATTTCTTGGCAAAGGCGTGACAAAGATCCTGAGGCTGGCATTGGATGAAATAGGCTTGGCAGAGAGATGCAATTAGTGCTGAGGCTAATTAAATGCTTGGCTCAGGAGGACAGAGAGGTCACTTTCCTTCAAGGCCTGCAAGATAGGATCACATGGATCAAAGCTCTTTTGTGAGAGCAGCAGCCCCTGCAAACAGGGCGGGTTCGGCTTCTTTTGGGTTAAAACCTCCAAATCCACCATGCCCAGCTCAACCTGGTGGCCAAAACAACCAATGAGGCCTGATATCAAATGATAATAAATGATCAAACTCTTGGTGGTGGAGTTGGGAGCGCTGAGGGAACTGATTTAAAACTGCTCGCGCGGTCGTGAGACTTCCAGTTTTACGGCTGGAGCTCCCCGATGCTCCAATATTAGAATTAAAAAGAAACAGGCGTTGATGCAAGAAAAGAAAATATTCTGCTCCTGATTTAAAGACTAGCGAATTGCTAAATATTTTTATTAGTGGCAAATTTGCAGCTTGCTGGAACTAATTTCACGCCCGGTAGATATGGAGCTTAAGCTGGGAATGGCGTTAAATTACTCTCTTGTAAGGGTGTTTAAACCTTGTGATGGGGATCTGTGGGATGGTGGGGACCCCTCTTTTGGGGGGATTCCTCATGGCTTGGTGGTGGATGGAGAAAAGAATGTCAGAACACACATAACATTTCATCTTTGGTGTGATAGGAAGCGCCAGCCCCCCTCATTTCCATAAATTTGCTTATGCAAACCAGTGTGGTCATGAGACCCCAAGATCCTTCAGATGTTATTTATATTTCAGGGATATTTTGGAGATTAGTCAGGATATCCAGCATTTAGCTGTTTTTGTTAATTTTAAAATTTAGATAATCAATTATAAAAATGTACTGAATTGATTTAGAAAAAAAATATTTATTTTAATTGATTTTTTTTAGAATATTCCAGGTTTAGTTGATTTTAGAGATGGGTAGAGGTTGGAACTGTTGTATCCCTGAGTGCCACTTGCCCTCTGGACTAATTTTTTCCATGTTTTCTTTGTTGGCCAGATGTTTTACAGCTTGCCAATGGTTTTTCCAGCCCAAATCCCTCCCTCCTCCTCCTGCAAAGTCTCTGAGTGAAGCGGGAACTGCCCAGATTAATGCTGGGGAAAAACCCCATCCCATTTCTTCTTGCCCAGATACAAACTGGGACAGGTGCAGGTGTGGGGTCAGAGATGAGGAGCTGGAGAAAGCAAAGTGAAGGCGTCAGGAGGATCCAATTACTCCTCTAAAAATACAGTGGTAAACAAGAGCTATTTAAATCCCCCAGCCCACCTCCTGTGATGGGAAAAAAATGAGCTTAAATTGTTCTTGTCAGCTTACCTGGAGGACACTTATGGCTGAGAAGCACTGAGTTGTCCTTTTCCAAAGAGATATCCCTCCAAAAAAAGAAATTTAAAATAATAGGAGAGGGTTAGTAATGTCTCCAGTGGGGATAGAGCTCTCTCTCACAGGAACCCACTTCAGATTATCTTTTTCTAGCTGATGGCGGAAATCAATTTTAATCATCCTGACAGGAAACGAGGATGTAAGACTTCAAACAGAATAAATCCTGCAACATTCAAAAAAGAATAAAATGGAATATGAAGTCACTTTTCAAATGGGATAAAAAAAATAAATCCCATCCCAGCAAGTGGAAATGGCTCTAAAAGGGCCTGGTTGGTGGGAGGAGAGAAAACATTTCCCACTGTGGGATAAGACTGACCTCAAGCCAGAAGCACTTGGAGAAGGTGGATGGAGGAAGGGTGTCCTCACACCTAATGACTCCTCTTGTGGTTCACATCACTCCCAGCTGGGAGGAAGTTGGTAATAATTTGGGTTTGGTGACTTGTAAATGTAATTTTAGTTCAGTCCAGTAAATTTATAGATTGGTTCAAATGAAGATTTTGATATTTGGTTCTCCAAAGGCCAAGCAACTGCTGCAATTTCCCAAAAAACTCTACAAAAAGAAAGCTCCTGTAGTTGTCTCCTGGGGGTGTTTCAATGTCATCTTGCCCAGATGGGATGACATGACCCCGTGGAGTCAACATGGGTTGATATTGCTGCAAAATCTGTTCCAACCAAGGGGAGGAAGGAGAGAAACCACCTGAGAGACTGAAATTTGACTGTAGAGACCTCTGTGAGTGCTGCAAGGGATGGAGAAGAGGCAAAGCTAAAGGAAAGAGGTGAAGAATCCATGGAAAATGAGTATAAGAAGATTGAGGGGGGAAAAATAAAGACAAGAGCAGGCTCTGGGAAGATGGTAACAATTAAAATTTGCTTTTCTAATGACATTCCCAAAGGCTCTAAAGCCCACAGTAAAATGTTTTTCCAAGAAATTTCAATTTCCCATACATTTCCTCAAGAAATGCTATTCCCACCAATATTACCTTTAAAGGGTATCTCTGTGGGGCCTCCTTGCACCATCATTTTGGATTCCTTGCACCTTTACCTGTGTCAACCTCCTCTCCCTTCCCACCCAAGAGCTCTCAGGTGAGAAACCAAGGAGCCATTGATAATGAAACCCACAACACTTCATTTTAAGTGGCCCATAATCATTATTTCTTTTGGTATTCTTCACCATGGCATTAATCACTGGCCACTCATTAGACTTTAATGTGCCCATAATAATCATCTGTCATAATTCCGCTGCAATTGAGCAGTCAATAATGTCTCAAATCCAGAAATGGTTGAGTGATGGCAACATCTGCCCATGGTGGGATGCTGGTGGCTGGAATCAACCAACAACTGCTGAAATGGCCCAAATTCATTGCTGAGACCCACAGGACTTCCAGGCAGGTGGATTTTTTGGCAGTCAAGCCTGTTTGCAGTTTTCATTCTGCTTTTATTCTTGGCTCCTTGAAACACCTTTGTTCTCACCCTTATTCATTTGACATACATTGATTTTTTTTTTTTGATGCTGTTTCCTGGGCTGCAGCTTGGAAATGATGCAGGGTTTTTTGTCATTGTAGGATTTTTTTTTAAATTTAATTTCCTCTCCTGTTTGTGTGTGAGGGTAGGGAAATGAGCTGTGATGGGACCTGGCTGGGCCTAGATGTGCTAGGTCGAAGCAGTTAACTTCAAAAGTCGCAGTGTTACCCTTAAGTTCACCTCTCCCTGACTCCTGAGCACGTGGGATATGTTTTTTTATACCTCCAGATTAAATTTTAAATTTTCACACACCTCAGGGCTGTTGGTAAAAAGGGTGGTCTTGTGTATCTGACCATCATGGTGTTCAATCAGCTCGTGGCTTCATCCAGCCACCTGTGGACAGCTGAAGGATGGACACCACCCTCCCCTCAGTGGCTTCCCCGAGCTGCACCAACCTCTCCTCATTGTTTCTCCTCATTTCCAGCCCAATTTTTTAATTGCTGGTGGATGGCAAAAAAAAAATAAATAAAAAAGATGAATCCTTCCTGCTGCATTATGACTTTGTGGTCCTTCCAAAACCCCACCCCAGTTTCCCTGTGTCCTGCAAGGACATTATTTTATTTCAGCCCAGGGGTTTTGGTCTCAGATCTCCAAAGTTTTCCATCCCAAAGGATGCATAAAACTTATTTTGAGAAGATATTATGCAGTGCTTTGGTTCTCTCAGGTCCACTGGCAACTCCCTGAGACAACTCTGGCAGCCAAGGATATGAATCACTGAGATGGTATTTAAGATCCTTCAGGTAACCTGTACAAGAAAAAAAAAATTAAAAGGCAGCTAATCAAATGGCTTTGGGGGCTGTAAAAAAGCAGAATTCAATCCCTGCAAACTTTCCAAGATGTAATTTCAGAAGACATCAAAGATGACATGAACCTAAGAAAGTAAAGCTATTCAAAATTCAAAGTTTATAGTCCATCTGTCTCTTTGCTTCAGGGAGCTGGTATTAAATTCGTTGCTAAATAAAACAAATAAGCCTAGGAAAAGTCAGGAAATCTGCATACTCGTAAGAGAATTAGCAGAGCTCTCTTGTTATGATGGCTGCTTCTCAATTTGCATCTTTAAAGAGTTGTGACCATCTCTGCTCTTCTCCCTTCACCAGCTGCTGGGAAGCCAGGCTGGTGCTGGCATAGCTCAGTGAGGAGATGCTGAAGGTTGAGCTCCCATCACGGCCTGAACCAGAAGGAGGATGGGGAATGAGCGCCAAAGCCCAGCCAAGGTGAAGAAACATCTCAGGTGGAGTCAAAATTTTAAAAGGGAGGGATCAGCATCTCCACGTTGCCTTTGCTGACTGCCAGGTGCTGCAGATACCCAAGGGAAGCAGAAACTGGAGGGGGGCTCAGCCTATTGACCAACCCTGCTTTTGTTTTTGCAGTATTTGCACAAGGTGTTGCTTCACAATTATTTCTTTTTTGTTTCCCCCCTTGGGCGTCCCTCCAGCCCATCTCTATCTCAATCAGCTGATATTGCCTCTGGAAAATAGACTCCAAACCTTGTCCAAGTGCTGGAGGTAAGTCACTTTTAAAAGCCTTTTTTTTTTTTATATTATTTATCCCTGGAAATGCTTGGGAAAGGAGCAGTCAGTCAGATGCTTTCAGTAACTTTGCACAGGAGAGCCTGAAGGAGCAGCAAAAACCAGCTGAGGACTTATTATGCCTTGAAATGAAACATTTAAGAGGAGTAAGTTGGCAGCAGGGATTTTCTAATCAAAATATATATAACCTGCCTGATACATTTATCCATCACTTGCCCTCTGGAAGGACCCCAAAATGCCTTCCTGGCTCAACAAGCCATCATTAACCCTCATCAGCTGGTGTGAGGAGGGGAGAAATCCCATTTTTTTAGATGTTTTCCCACCCAATCCCAGCTGCTGGGTGGATTTTCCACCATCAATGGGGAAAATTCCTTTGTTTTGGCTTTAGCTTTCTTTATTAACAATCCATCAATCTCTCACAAGAAATAAACCTAATCTTATTTAATCTTGCATAGGAAAACCTCTGGGAATATAGAGCCATCCTGGAATTGATCACTTATTTTTAATATATCCTCCTTGTCCCTGTGGTTTA
Source organism: Parus major (assembly GCF_001522545.3). Lineage (NCBI taxonomy): Eukaryota > Metazoa > Chordata > Aves > Passeriformes > Paridae > Parus > Parus major. Next base: position 4,982,590 of record NC_031792.1, on the reverse strand, counting down.
TTTAGAAACCCCTTAATTATATTCTCCCATGTATTTATCTATTAGTTCTTGTGAAATTACATGCTTGTTTGTGTGTCTGAGATTGTTTAAAATGCACGGTGGCTTCAAAAATAACATTGTAGTCTCGGCATTGTAAATCTTTCTTCCCAGGAAAATCATGTACACAGGTAAAAAGAGAAGTTGTCCTGTGAGTAAGTGAAGTACCAAAAATGGAGGTAAAATCAAGTGAAATAGAAATCTTCCATGAGCTGAACAGTTAAAATTTGGGGAATCTTTTAATTTCACCCCACATTTGGCACAAACATTGTTGGGTTTGGACGGATGATTTTCTGTGTGGACGGTCCCTACGTGGCTTTTAAGGCTTCATTGGCTGAATTTCCTTCTCACTTCTTGAAAGTTGTTACTGGAGAGGGTTTGGAAAGGTGTAGGAAAATATTCATGTCCTTAAATATCTCCTAAAAATCCAGCACAAATTTTAATGAGTGATTTGCTTTGCCCATCACTGCCAGATCCAAATGTAGTGGCTGAGCCAGAGGGATGAAGGGCTGGTGGGTACCACTGGGACAGTTTGGAGAAACATCCTGCCCAAAACAAATCCTAAATTGTCTTTAGGGATTCCTTTGTAGCATCTTTTGTCTCCTGAGGAGTTGGACATCCCCCCTGTAAGCAGTTTGGAAGGGACATTGGACCTCTCCAACCTGCTGCAGGGCTGAAGCAAGGCTCAGCCTCGTGGAAATGTCCCCAAAACCTTCCTTTTTTAAAAAAAAAAACATCTATCACTGAATAATTTACTGGGTTTTGCTTTTCTGCATCTTGCAGAGAATCCTGTCACAGTTTTTCTTAGACAAATCCAGCACGAGCAATAATACAATCTTGGAAAGAGAATTGAATTATTTATGGAGGAGCAGTGAAATGACGGAGACTAAACCTCTATATTTTATGTAATTTGTTTTCTCCTGAAGCCTGTTATGTAAAAATGTAAATATTGCTGGTTATGTATGTTGCTGCTCTTGCCAAATGTTTAATATTTTATCAAACCTGCTCTGAGTACTTGTCTCTTTTGGAAAGGACCCATCCATGTCCTCTGGAATAAGTGCCAGTGAGTTTGTGGCAATTATATATTTGAAATATTGATTTCACACATGCAAAAAAAATCTCTCTGAGGTGCCCATGCTCCAGTCTGGGGCATGGAAAAGGCACAACCCCCAGAATTTGGGGGAATTTTAAGTAAAGGGGGTTTAATTTCAGGGAGGGTTTCCAGCAATCTGGATTGGGATAGGGATGCAAAAAGGTGTCTGAAGGAGGGTTTCCTGGTTTTGGGGTTTGGAAATCCCTTCCAGCAGGAGTCCAGGGTGGGAAGAAGTGAGTTGGTACCCAAACTCTTCTCAGTAGGGATGCAGGATCCTGGAGATCTGGAGGCTCAGGGTTTGTGGGCTGAGATCTGACCAAAAAAAATCACTCAGTAATGGCCTGTTGCAGCAGAAAGATGTTTTTTTTTTTTCTGGGGAAAAGAACTATGAGACTGAGTGTGAGCAAAATTTAATTTATCACCAAAAACTCCAGCAAGCTCCCATGGCTGGGTGATGAAGTGGCCAATCCAATGGGGAAATGTATTTTTTTTAACCAGGGATGATAATTGATGATAATTAACCTCTGGAAAAACCTCTCCAGGGAAGAAGAAGCTTGTGAAGGAAAAATCTGGGCCTGCATACTTTCCCTGGAGTTTAAAAGTGAGATTCTAAAACCAGTGGAGGAATTTCTTTGGCAATTGGTAACAAATTGGGGAAGATAAATGAGGGATGCCCAGGGAGTGAATGTGGGATATCCAAGGATCAAGTGTGGGATGCTTGAGGAATGAACTTGGGATGTTTGAGGAATGAACTTGGGATGCTTGAGGAATGAACTTGGGATGCTTGAGGAACGAATGTGAGGAGCTTGTTGCTGCTGGCTCTAGAAGAAATACCCCTGCACCACGAGGACCCTAAAGTTTTGAGCTTTTGGACATTTTTGGCAATGATGTAGCTTAAAATATGCCCCACATGTGCCTGCTTTTTACATCCCTGTTTTCCAAGATGAGATGCAAGAAAGATGAGATGCCAAGTGTGGATGATCCAGTGGTCCTTTGATATCACGGTGATGGCTTTTCCATCTGCCTCCCCTTCTCTCTTCTTTCCAATTCTACAGCTTCTGCAAAACCCGAAATATTTTCTGTCTGGCATCCCCAGCTGGTTGAAACAACCGGCGACAGCTTTATGGCTCCTCATCTTTGCTCGCTTCTGTGGAATAGTAATAAGGGAGGGGAAAAACGTCCCGCTGGCTGATTTACAAGGCAAGAAATTCCTATAAATCATTCCAACATCTCCGAAGGACCGGGGGGATGCTCTGAGTTCCCGCTGGTTTTCTCAGCGATGCAATGCAGTGATTTTTTTCTGTATTTTATTTTTTTTTTTTTGTTTTTTTTTTTTTTTTTTTTGAGGGGGGGTGGGTGGGATTCATCCCAACCACCCACTGCATCTCTCTGTTATTTTATTGATGGATTCCAAGTGGGAGCCATCTATTTTCCCTTGCTCTTCACTGGCCAACCCAAAGGACATCAGCGTGTGTTAGAGCCTGCTCCCAAGTAGGAAGTACAAATAGTGGAGAAAATATTTTCTGGATGGACTTATTTTTGGGATAAACTAGAAGGAGAGATTTAGGAATGCTGATTTTTCAAGAGGCCATTTGTTCTGGAAAACTGAAGAGGAAAAATAAAAGTGTTTTGGGTTCCCGGCCTTAAATTTAATTTGTTTGTTCACCTTTCCCATTGCATCCCTGACTCCCTGGCCATCATTTACACACCTGGCTCCTACATCCCTCTGTAACTCTTTGGAGTCAGCTTTAACCTATTCCTTAACCTATTCCAAAGGAATTCTGGGGCTCTTTTGAGTGACTCTGTCTCCCACCCAGTGTCTTTAGGAAATGGGCAGAAATTCGGCATTAAATCCGTTCTTGATGGCATTTTTCTTTAAGGAAGGGGATGGAAAATTGGGAGGAAAAAAACCTGTGGCCAGGCTGATCTAGAAAAATCTACCCCTGTGGCTTTTGCAATAAAATGTGGGAAAATTTGGCTGTAGGACCCAGTGGATCCAATGAATGTGATTCCAGGGAAAGCTCATCTTCAGGTCTTTGGGAGACAGAAGGGCAGTTGATGTCTCACGTGGACCAAAATTTGGGTAGGGGGAGCTCTGTCAGAAGCCCCCCCCATCCCCCAAATTAACAATAATTAATAGATATTTCCAAAATAAGAGTGTTTTTCCTGGGGAATTATTGCACAGGAGGGGTTTGGGGTGGGATTTCACCGGGTACCCTAATTTTCAAGGTTGTGCTGGGGGGTGGACGGGTTTGTCAACCCCTCCTTGGGGGCTTGATGGATTTGGGGACTCTGAGGGAGTCAGGGGAGCCCAAAGGTCACCGAGGCTGGCTCTGAATCTATCTGGGATGGCGAAAGCATCCCTGGGAGAAGGGCTGCTGGAGATCTGGAGGGGAGCAGATGCTGCTGGAGGGGCACTGGGTGTCGGGGGGTGTTACGGGGAGCCTGGCTGGGAAATAAAGCGGGGGACGGACGCGGCCGGGAGGCAGCTGTGGTGCTGGGGCTCTGTTAGAGGGGAGCAGGGGTGTCCGGGGGAGGCTCTGAGCGCGGTGCTGGGGACACCGGGG
>NC_031792.1:4971053-4978422 GCF_001522545.3 Parus major | reverse complement strand
CCCCCCGGCGCTGCGGGGCCGGGGCAGCGCGGGTGTCCGTCCCCGGTGTCCGGTTCCCGCTGCGGGCTGACCTCCGGCCGGCCGTGCCACTGCGGTTCTCCGCCGTCACCCCCTCGGCCGGGCGCGATAATTTTGGGGGGATGCGGCGATCGGGGCGGGGTGCACCCCCTCCTCCCCATCCCCGGCGGACGGCAGCGATCCCGGGGGGTGTCCGGTGATTGCGGGGTGCGCTCGCAGACCCCCGAAGGTTGCGGCCCCCATAAGAACTTGCCCGGGCGCAGAAGCCGCGGGGTTTTTGGGGGGCCGTACCCCAGGGCTGGCTGCAGCCTCCCCCCGCCGCTCGCTTGCTGAGCTTTTAGGGGGGCTGCGACCCCCGGGGGGGCCCCGCAAGGGGAGCGGGCATCTGGAAGCGGCCGGGGGTCGCAGCCCCCGCACTCCCCGCAGTGTCCCCGGGCTGGCTGCGGACCCCCGAGCTCTTGGGGTGCCCTCCCTGGGGCTGCAGCCCCCCCCCGAGCAGTTGCGCTTCCCCCTTGGCTCCTTGCAGTCCTCTCCCAGGGATGCCAGCCCCCCTCAGCTGGCCACGGGTCCCCCGAGGAGGGGTCTCAGCCCCCCACGCTGGTCACGACCCCCGGGGATGGCTGGAGCCCCCCAGCTGGTGGCATTTGGTGGCCGGGCAGTTGTCCCCCGCCATCCCGGGGTTGGGGGGGCTGCAGCGGGTGTTGGTGGAGGAGGGCGATTTATCTGCAGCATCCCAGCTTTGCAAAGCACCCAGCGAGCTCGGGGTGCCCCCCCAGGACCCCCGGGGCACCCGCTGGGCCGGGGGGACAGCGGTGCCAGCTCGCAGGGCCTGATGCGGGCTCGCCTCCAGTGGCCCAGCGTGGCCCCCGCAGGAAAGGCGCATCCCGCCGCCCCTCCCGGGACAAACCCCCCGTGCACCCCCAAATCCCCCGTGTGCCGCCGTCTCCTGGGGCTCCCCATTTCCCCCAGGGCACCCCCTTCCCCCCCGCAACACTCCCCGGGACCCCTTGGCAGCTGCCCCATGGATGGATGAATACTCGATGCCTTTTAGTGGCTCTGCAGCAATGCAGGGACAGCTTCTTCTTCTTAATAATAATAATAATCATTAACACTACTAACATTATTAATATTTGAAATTTATCCTTGATTTTTTTGTTGCATTTCCGTCTGTGGGAGGGCGGCTCCGGTGGCATTGTGCAACTCGGGAAGTTTTGCCGAGGGTTTGGGGTGTCCCTCCACTTCATCCCAATCCTCGCCAGGTGTCCAAGCTCAACTTGGGCTCCGGCTCTTTGTTTGGGCTCTTCCCGGTTTTTCTCGCTCCCAAGGATCTTTTTTCCCACTATCTCACCGCCCACCGGGTAACGGGAAACCCTAAACCCGGCAGGATATTTTCAAACTCCCAGCCGGGGAGATTAGATTGAGGAAAGGGGGGGGGGATGGATTATTTTTGGCTGGGATGCGGGACAGCTGTCTGCCGGGGAGAAGCAAAAAATAGGAGAGGAAATGGCTTAATTTGCCTTTTTTCAACTTATTTTGCCTTTAAATCCTGAAAGGTTCTGGGGTAGGAGTTGGGAAAAGCAGCGTGTGGCTCAGTGGACTTGGCTTTGATGAAACTTTTGGACATCGTGCCTCCGAAATTGCTGACTTGGTGTGGCTGGCATCATCCCTTTGTTGAAAAACTGGTACTCACTGAAAAAAACCACCCCAAAACCTTTGGGGTCCGATGTTTTGGGGGCTCTTTCCAGCCTCATGTGGACGGGGAGAGGGGTTTGGGTGAATCAATTGGATTTTGGGAGATTTAGGTGAAAAGACAGCACCTTGTTTTGGGTTTAAGCTGTGTGGAGCAGGCGGATGATGGGATCAGGATTCCCCCTTATTTTTTTTCCCTTCCTCCCTCCTATTTTAACTCCCTGCACTGAGATTCCTTCGTTAGGAGCAAAAGTTAATTGCTTGAGGCTAATTACAGGAGAGGCTAATAGGGGAGCTGGTGGTGTCAGGAGGAGGAGATGCTGTGCTCCTTAGCATCCCAAAATTTGCCTTTTTAAGGCATTTTGCAGCCCTTGACCCCCAAAGCCAGCCCATAAACCCCTTCATTTTAACCTGAGATCTTTATAATATTAGATTTTTATTTATAAATAGCATTAAACACTCTCTGATATCATGGGGAGAGGGTAAAAACAGGGAGAAAAGTGATGCTGAGCTTCCCCACTGAGCTTGCAGGAACACATTCCATTTTCCCTCCATCGTTTTTGGGAGGGGAAAATAAAGGAAATCTCATTTTTAATGGAAATCTCCCTTTCTTTAAGGAAATTGCCTTTTTTTAAAAGTTTCTCCTTTTTTAAGGGAAACACTTTTTTTATGAAATAGTGTTTTTTTTAAAGGAAGTCACTTTTTTTTAAGGAAATCTCATTTTTTTTCCAAGGATTTTTTTTTTTTTTTTAAAGGAAATTTCCTCTTTTGGATTAAATGCATGAAGTTGTATTGGGAGAAGAATGTTTTACCCCTCTGGCACATCAGGAATAACTGTTTTTCTAACTCAAGGATAAAACAAGACCCTCATGGGGCAGCTTTGAATTTTGGATGATTTTGGCTTTTCCAGGCAACTTCTGAATTACTTCTTGTCTTTTCTCCAAGTTGATGGACAGCATCTATAAATCTCTGAGTGACAACAGGGTTGTTTTTTTTTTTGTCCTCCCACAAAACTTAAATATTGGCTTGGTCCTGCTGGGAAGAGCATCCTTTACCCATCCATCCTCATCCTCAGGGATGCAGGGGCTGCACTGCACCTCTGGGTACCACACACATCCTGGCTGGGTTTGTGTGATGGATTCTTGGGATATTTCCTGAAGACATGGAGAAAATTAACCCGGGATGCTGGGACACCCCAGTTTGGCACAATTTATTTTCCTGGGAGCTGCTGTGGCTTGAAGGAATCAGTGAAATGAGTCAGAGTGATGGGATGGGGCAGCTGAGAGTTGATGGGAGGGATGCAAGGAGCAACAGCCCACACTTTCTAAAGTCGGCAGGAAACTCTTGCCACAATTAGGGATAAATTAAGGGAGATTTGGCATCTGCAATCCTGGTGGGAAAACCAGACTGAGCATCAGGATCATCTTTATTTTAGGTCATGGGTACTGCTGATGCATCCCAGCATCCTGTCCCCAGTTATTCCCCATCCTTCCTTCACTCCTGCATGTGGAAATCTGCTTTTTTGGGGTGGTAGTGGGATAATTTACTGGATCCAGACAATTCCCAGTTGCATTTAACATCCCATACACTGTCAAATAACTCGATTCCCAAATAATTTTCGCCACCACCAAAGAGGGTGTTAACAAATGCCCTCTAATTAGCCCAAAAATAAATTAATTCCCAGCATCATTAGTCAGATCATTAAGATGCCAGCTCCAAATAATAATCCGGAAGGATGGGAATTAATCCTCAATTAAATTTAAACTGGGGTTTATCTCTGCCTCCAGCCTTGAAGGGACTGAGGTGGTGCTGCAGGTAATCCCCATGGGAAAACTGGGATGGGATGGGATGGAACCATGATCCTGGTGGGATGAGGTTGCCTTTGCCCAGCTGTGATTTGCAGCTGTATAAATAAGACGGGAATTTGGCCTCAGCACTTCCCAACTGCTCCATTATATCTTATTTTTTTGGCTTTTCCAAGCAGGAGCACAAAGCCTGGGTTTACTGGTTAGCTGGTTAAATAGTTGGGTTGCAAAATACCTTCAAGACCATTGGGTTCAGCTGTGAAATCCACCACTAAACCACTTCCCAGAGCACCATTTTAAATTCTACAATTTTAAAGCATTGTTATCTACTTATTACTTATTTTATTTTAATTTAATTTTAATTTCATGTTATTTCTTATTTAATTTTTGGCTTATTTTGTTTTTATTTTAGATTATCTGGTTTAGTCTTGTTTTTATTCTTACATTTTTATTTGTTTTTTAAATTTTTATTTCATTTTTTTCTGCTTTATCATTATTGGATTTTTTTTTTTTTACTTTCATTTGACTTTCATTTTTACTTTTTTTGACTTTCACTTTCCAGACTTCCACCTATCCCAACCCTCCCATACAAATTAGAATCCCAAATATCACCAAAAGGCCATAAACCCATAGGTTTAGGTGTGCAGCAGCACTGATGCTCCTGAAAAACCAGATTATTTTGGTGCAGGTGGAGGAGAAAGTGAAACTTGTGTTGAGGGGGGAAAAAAAAATTGCCCATGAATGTTCAATCCGGAGCTTTTGGCTTTAACAAGGTGTTACAAAAACTATGAAAAATGTTATTACTGAACCCACAGTTTTTGGCCAGGTTTTCCCTTCCTTGGCTGTGCCTGGATCCCTGCCAGAAATCTCAGAAAGCCAATTAAAAATAATCCAAATTTTGGAGCAGTTATGGGAATCTTCTATTTTGTTTTTTCCCCCCCATTTCATGTTTGTTTTGAAGTGTTTGGGAGTGGGAAATTCCTGGCAGGACCTGGGAGCTCCTTCAGGCTGGGCTTGGAGCTTTGAACTCCTTGGAATTTTTTCCATGGCAGGAAAAGCTGATTTTGTTTTCCTTTTTCTCCCCATTTCCCCCCCACCTTTCCCCTAATTTTCCTCCTTTTCCCACTTCCTCCCCCTCTTTTTTCCTTTTTTCTCCCCTTTTCCACCTTTTCTCCTTTATTTTTTTTTTACTATTTTCCTTTGTCTTCTTTTCCCTGTCTTTTCTTTTTCCCCTTTCTTTTCCTTTTTTCCATATTTCCTTTTTTGTTTCCTCCTTCATTTTCTTTCCTTTTTTCCTTATTTTTAAATATTTCCCTTTTTCTGTTTTATTTTGCTTTTATTTTCCCCTTGATTTTCCTTATTTTCTTTTTTAAAAATTTTTCTCATCCCCTTTTTTCTTTGTTTTCCTTTCTTTTTTTTCCTTTTCTTCTTTTTTCTCCCCTAAAAAAAAAGAGGGGGGGGGATATTTTTTCCCTTTTCTCCTCTTTCTCACTCTTATTTTTTCCTTTTTATGCCCTTTTTAATTTTCTTTTTTGGCTTTTCCTCTTTCCCTTTTTTTTTTTTTAACTTCTATTTTTTCTTTTACTATTTTACCATTTTTTTTCTCTTTTCCCCCCACTTTTTTTGACAGCCCAGCCTTGTCCAAGCAGCAAACCCAACATTTTTCAGCCCAGACTCTCTGATGTCCCCCCCAACCGACCAGCAAGACAAAACTTGGCCAAATAATGGAATAAAAAATCCCAATATTGAATCACAGCAGTTTCTTTTCCCATTACCAGATCAGCAGTGAGTTATTCCCAGGATTATTTGGTGGAGGCAGGACCAGCCTCTCCCAGCTCCATCACTCCCAGGTACATCCAGGGCACTTTATGGCTTTATAAAACCCTTCAAATGTTGTTTTTAAACACTACTTGAAGCTTCCAAGGCAAGTTTGGGAATAGCAATTACCAGCTCCTGGATCCCTGGGCGAATTCCCACGGTGCTGGTGGATGTAAACCACTTTAGACATTTTTAATGCTCCCGAGCAATAAATTTAAAAGGGAATTTATTGTTCCAAGCTGCTAATTTCTCCATCCCAATGCCGCTGCCTGTTGCCGAGCTGGGAGCCTGGATGGAGATTTTGATGCTGTCCCAGATAAAAAATGTCTTTTCCTGCTTGATTTTTCTCCTTTTTTCCCTATTTTCACCCTATTTCCACTGTTTTCCTGCTGCCTCTTTCCTAAGGGAGGGCTCTTGGTGAGTGAGCTGAGCCCTCTCCAGGTCTTGGATTTTATTATTCCTTCATCAGCTCATAATAAATAATTATAAATAATTGGCTCAGGCATGGTGGGTGGAGGTGTCCCTGCATCCTGCATCCCCTCCCTGACCTTGCTCACCCTCCTCACTCACCCACTTTAGATAGAATTAGTCAAAAATCCTCCAAAATCTGGATTCTGAGGAGGGGAACTTTGTTAGAGGAGTTAAAAAGAAATAAATTCTGATTATTTTTTATCACAATCCATTTATATAAAATGCCTGCAAAGGTTTTTTTAATGCATTTATGTGCAGAAATCGGGTTCTTTCTATCTTGCTGCCAGATCCAGCCTCTCATAACTCCTGTAATTAATTAATTGCTCTAAAACAAAAATAATGAAGTGGCAGTGGGATGGTAAAGAACAAACTTAACTATCAGAAAAAATGAACAACAAAAAATAAATAGTAATACATACTCAATAACCAATAAAAAAATAAATAGTAAATAATTAAATGAATTAAATACTAAATGGTATCAATGGATTATTTTCCTATAAGGTGATGCTGGTATGATTTTTAGATTTAGATTTTTTTTTAGATCCTTATCCAACTTTAGGGATGCTGGTGCCAGTTTCAGGAATGCCAGGGCAGTTTTCATAAATGCAGTTTTAGGGATGATTAATTGAGGTGTGATTTTAGTGATGCTGCTCCAGCTTTAGGGGTACTTGATGCAGTTTTAGGGATTCTTACCCATTTTTAGTGTTGCTCATCTGATTTTAGCAATGCTGATACTTTTTTTTTTTGTGTGCTTATCCAAATTTTGGGGCTACTTGTGCAGTTTTAGGGGTTCTGATGTATTTTTACCAACATTTGTCCATTCCTGTGATGCTCTTCGAGCTCCTGGCTGCGACTCCCCCAGACCAGGAACCCTCCTGCCCAAATTCCCCATTCCCACCATTTTCCCCCATACAAACCCCCTGTCTCAACCATCACTTTTTTATCAAGTTGCTTTTCACTCTTTTTAAGCATTTCCAGTGCTTTTTCCTCATACCAGGAGCCACCTCTTGCTGTTGGGGAGCTTTTCCTTCTTTTCAGCCTGACCTTTGCCATCTTAATCCCACCCTGCACCGTGCTAAATCATTCCTCCTTGCCTAAACAACCTCCTGAAGGTTGATTTTTTTTTTTTTTCCCTTTTCCTTTTAAATTTTAACACCCCAAACAGTGGAGCTGAAGGTCCTGGTGAGAATATTTATGCTAAAACCACTAAATAAAGCGATTTAGTAGCATCTTTAATAGCTGGCAAGGGGCCAAGGTTATCTCAAGGTAGACATCGAGGTGGGGGTGTTGTTATTTTCCCTGCATCCATTTTTACAGGGATTTGGCTCAACAGGGGGAAAGGCAGAGAAATTCCCAGTGCTGTTATCCCTGCAGGAATCACTGGGAGCTTTTCCACCCTGAGTTAATTGTGCTTGGAGAGGGGCTCAGTGCAGCAGGGCTGGGATAAGTTGGGAATGGCTCAAGGATTGGGAAGTGGCTGAATTGAGGTGTTCCAGCCTCTGCTTTGGGTGTAAATATTGAAATGATGGGGTGAGACCCGCTGCAAGGTGGGATTTAATTCCTTTAGT
>NC_031792.1:4965366-4970461 GCF_001522545.3 Parus major | reverse complement strand
CACAGCTGCTGTGGGGTGGGGGCACCCCATGCCCTGCTGCAGCACCCCTGAGCCCAGCAGACAGAATTCCAGCCTTTGTTTCCTGTTCTCCGGCTCCACTTCGGGAGGCTGGAGCTCTCAACAAACCCCTCTTTGTGCTAATTTAATTAATGACCGGGGCTGAGGGCAGTGGGGATGAGACATGGTGGCTATAAATACCTGCTGGGGGGGGGTGTGGGGGCCCTGGGAGCTAATTAATTTCAATTAAATTCAAATGGACTCAGAATAAAACCCGATTGATTGATTGATTTCCGCTGGCGAGCCAAAGGTCGATTGGGTTCTAATAGAAAATTATCGATGGATCAACTTGTAATAGAAAGTCATGAGTTGGTTTGCTTGTAATAAAAATTTATTGGCTGGTTTGGGGGTAGAAAATCGTGGGTTGATTGATTTGTAATGGGAAATTGGTGATTGGTTTGTAATAGAAGATAGTGGGTTGATTAATTGTAAAAAGTTATGGATTGATTTATAGTAGAAAATTATTGATGGATTTGTAATAGAAAGTAATGGATTGGTCAGGTTAGAAAATTATTAATTTATAATAAAAATATTGGTTGATTTATAATAGAAAATTATCAGTTGATAATTTTAATAAAACATGAGAGCAGCTTGAGTGCTGGGCAGTTTTGGAGGGGGGAAAATCTTGTCCCCCACAGCAAAACGCAGCTGGTGATCAACCTGTTCATATAATCCTAAAGGAAAAGAACTTTTCTGATGCCAACTAAACATGCCAGTGGTGATTTCCAGGGAAAAACACGGCTGGGATACACGTGCACACACTCCTGGTGCTCCTCCTTCGAGTGCATGAGCTTGGTGCATTTTCAGTTCCCTGGAAAATTCCCTGTCCCTCTGTTGGGGTTTTTTTTTGGGTTACAAGCTGAATTTAAACTTTACATTCCATTTGCAAGTGAGGAAGGGGACTAAAACAGAGGTGGGTTCTCTAAAGCTGCAGCAATGGGGTCTAAAAGAAATTTGAAACTTGCTGCTGAGTGAGTTTCAGCTGCCAAAAGCAACGTTGATCTTCCACAGGAGATGCAGATGATTTTTCCAGCTGATAAATGATAGTTTTCAGTGAAGAGATTGGGATATGTTAATGAGCTTTTATAAGGTAGTATAGTATAATTAATATATATATGTAATATGTAAAATATAATATATAAAATATAATATATAAAATATTATATATAACATATAAAATATAATATATAAAATATAATATATAATATACAAAATACAATATATAATATATTATGATAATACACATTATAATAATATCTATAATAATATATATTATAATAACATGTAGTAGTGCAATAAATATATATAATATATAATAAATATAAATATAAATTTACATATTAATATATAATATAATTTAATAGATATAATATATGATAATATATGTTATATATTATATATAATAAATATATAATAAATGAATATCATAAATATATAGAATAAATATAATGCATAATATATAATGTATATAGCATATACATAATGTAATACATGCATATAATATATATATAATAATCAATACAATTAGAAATATGTATAATATAAATTATTTCTATATACAATGAAATTAAGCAGTGCTGCAAGAATTGGGATAATCCTAAATCAGAGATTTTGGGCCCCAAAAAAATCCCCATTCGACTCATTGCACAGTAGGGAAAAAAAAATCAGTGAATAACAATTTTCCTCGAAATTTTTGCTATTTTGGCACATGGAACATCACATCTTTCTGCTGCTCTGGGTAAGAAACCCTGAGCATGTCACTGGCAGGGACCAATGCAAAGTTTTTGTTTATTTATTTTTAATGTCCACGGGGAAACTCCCCAAATTCAATATAAACATCCACCAAATCCCTCTGTGATCCCAAGCTCTCCATCTCAGCTGCATCTTTGTGTCCACTCTACCATTAATTAACAAGATTTCCAAATATTTGCCAAAATCCAAAGTGCTTTTCTCCCCCTGTGTGCATTTATTCTCCTTCCTGGAAATAAAATAAGGCAAATCATTGGCAGCGATGATTTGGATCCCTGTTATTACATTTAACATTTCTATTTCCATTCCCTTTAAGATGGGGTGTAGTCCCCGTTTATTTTAGGGATGCTGGGTCTGTGTCACATGAAACTGAGGGGAATTGTTGGTGAAATGATATCCCAAATCCTAAAATAGCTGTGCTCCAACACAGCCCTGCAATCCCTCGGTGGATCCTGCAACCTGAGCCTGGGGCCAGCGCCTCCCTGGGTGACATCCCGGCTTGATTTACATCAGCTCGCTCCTCCTTTTGCTGCCAGGGCATCAAAGCAGCTCGTGCCTGTAACCCTGGGTTAGCTTTCCACATGAACAGCCTGAATCCTTGTGGGAAAAATCTGGGAATTCAGTGTGTCTGTATTGGGTGCTTGATTTTCTCCCTGTGCTCAGGGAGCTGGAGTATCCCAGTGCAGGATGATCCCTGAATTCTTGCTCACAGGGAGCTGGAGGATCCCTGAGCATCCCTGCTCCAGTCATGGTTATCCCTGAATTCTTGGTCACAGGCAGCTGGAGGATCCCTGAGCATCCCTGCTCCAGTCATGGTGATCCCTGTACTCTTGCTTGGTACCCCAAGCATCCCTGGAGCTGGAGCTGGAGCATCCCTGAGCATCCCTGCTCCAGCCCAGGATGATCCCTGAATTCTTGCTCACATGGACCTGGAGCATCTCTGCTCCAGCCAGAGTGATCCCTGTATCCTTGCTTGGTACCCCAAGCACAGGGAGCTGGAGCATCCCTGAGCATCCCTGCTCCAGTCATGATGATCCCTGAATTCTTGCTCACAGGGAGCTGGAGCATCCCTGGTCCATCCCACAATAATCCCTGTATCCTTGCTCACAGGGAGCTGGAGCATCCCAGTCCAGGATGATCCCTGAATTCTTGCTCACAGGGACCTGGAGCATCCCTGCTCCAGTCCAGGATGATCCCTAAATTCTTGGTCACATGGAGCTGGAGCATCCCTGGTCCATCCCATGATGATCCCTGTATCCTTGCTCACATGGACCTGGAGCATTCCTGCTCCAGCCAGAGTGATCCCTGTATCCTTGCTTGGTACCCCAAGCACAGGGAGCTGGAGCATCCCTGAGCATCCCTGCTCCAGCCTGGGATAATCCATCATTCCCAGCCCTAAAGGGCTCCTCAACAATAGGAGAATTTAAAAATAATTGTTCCCCCTTGGTGTTTTCAGGAGAAAAAATTGGGATTTTTCCCATAGGAAGAAGCTCTCCAGCCTCCCTGGAGGGAGCCATCCCAAAAAGGAGCAGGGAGTGGAGCCTGGCTCTGGGGTTCTGGCCTCTCACTCCCAGTATGATTTGGGGCATTAGTACAAACCACTGGGTTTTACTGGGATTTTACTGGAAATTTTTGGCTCCTGGGCAGGGCAGTTTGGTTGGAAAACATTGATTTGAGTTTTTCCGAGTGTTTGTGATGTCCACTCTCATCTGTATTTGCACAGCTTCACAGAAATGCTCCACATCCATTTTTAATCCAAATTTTCCTAGAATGAGGGCCTTTGCTCCTACCCAAATTTATGGGAAAAAGTTGTGGTGTTTTTGTTGTTTTTGTTTTGGTTTTTTGTTGTTGTTTTTGTTCAATCCAAAGGGAAAGCTTGGGATGAGTCTTTCCTCCATCCCTTTAGGAACAGGGATATTTATGCACTGGATTTTTGTTCCAGGACAAGCAAAAATCACAAAGTAATTAAATTTTTATTGGGATGAAGCATGGCTGGGGAAAAAGTTGGATGTGAGAGAGTGAAAATAGGGATTGGGAATTCCTGGGTGATTCCCACACCTGCATCTCTGTCCTGCTGGGTTAGAGCTTTGGGTGGGTTTTTCTCTGCTTTGTGGTGGGGAAATAGTTTTCATTTTTCTCTGAGAAAATAAAAAGGAAACAGAAAATTGGTTAAAAAAAGGAAGTAAAGAAAAACAAAAAAATGGGGAAAAAAAGAAAAAATAAAAGTAAAAAGAAAAATAGAAGTAAAAAGAAGAAAGAAACTTGGTAAAAAATAAAAAAAAAGTAGGGAAAAAGGAGAAAAAATAAAAAGAAAAAGGAAAATGAAAAAAGAACTGGTTAAAAAAAAATAGTAAAGCAAAATTAAAAAGAAAAAATAGAATAAAAACAAAAGATAAAATGAGGGAAAATAATAGAAAAAGAGAATTAAAAAGGGAAATTGGTAAAAGAATATCAAATATTAAAAAAATATTTAAAGAGAAAATTGGGAAAAAAAGAAAAACAAAAGGAAAATTAAAAATAAAGAAATGAAAAGGGGATAAAAGCAGCTATCCCCCAGCTGAATGCAGAGTCCCACCACGGTGTTTTTCAGCAGCATTTTCCATCTCTGCCTTCTCCCACGGGAATTATCCCCTCTCCTGCTGCCTGCAACATTCCAGGGCACTGGAGAGATGCTCCTGCTCTTTCCTCTCCCCCCAAACTGTCCTGCAAGCCCAGGAGTGACCCCAGCATTCACCAACCCCCCCTGGTGTTCCAGGATTCTATTAGAGCTCCAAAGCTGGGATTAAGTGGACATGATTTCTTCCCACAGCCCATTAATTTTGGTTTATTGCTGGCCTGATGGCCATTACCCTTTTTTTTTTCCCCCTGCCAGCTCCTTCCCCCATTAGGTTTGTACAATTAGCAAAATACGAGTCATTAATGTGGCGTGGGGGTTGCAGATGGGATTTTGGGATGCTCCAGTGAGGCATCCCAGGAGCTGCCCTGTGGCCTGCAGGGATGTGCAGCACCTGCTCCTGGGGGAGTTTGGGGTGCATCACCCATTCCTGGGGGAGTTTGGGGTGTATCACCTGCTCCTGGGGGAGTTTGGGGTCCATCACCTGCTCCTGGGAGAGTTTGGGATGGATCAACCACTCTTGGGGGAGTTTGGGGTGCATCACCCATTCCTGGGGGAGTTTGGGGTGTATCACCCATTCCTGGAGGAGTTTGGGGTGTATCACCTGCTTCTGGGGGAGTTTGGGGTCCATCACCCATTCCTGGGGGAGTTTGGGGTCCATCACCTGCTCCTGGG
>NC_031792.1:4960150-4964765 GCF_001522545.3 Parus major | reverse complement strand
GCATCACCCATTCCTGGAGGGATTTTGGGGTGGATCAGCCACCCCTGGGGGAGTTTGGGGTGTATCACCTGCTCCTGGAGGAGTTTGGGGTCCATCACCTGCTCCTGGGGGAGTTTGGGGTGCATCATCCATTCCTGGAGGAGTTTGGGATGGATCACCCATTCCTGGAGGGATTTTGGGATGGATCAGCCACCCCTGGGGGAGTTTGGGGTGTATCACCTGCTCCTGGGGGAGTTTGGAATGCTAAAGCCATTCCTGGGGGAGTTTGGGGTCCATCACCCACCTCTGGGGGAGTTTGGGATGCCAAAGCCATTCCTGTTGCTGAGGGATGGATGGAGCCACGTCCTGCCCATGGAGCATCCCAGAGTGGGGCAGGAGCGGTGTCACCTCTGTGGTGGCCTTGGTGTCACCTGCTGCTCGTGACCTGGAGACCAAAGGTGCCCTGAGGCACCTGAGACCCCTCCAGGGGGAAGGAGCTCAGCAGAGCAGCCGCGGTGGCCGAGGCTGTGGGACCCTCATGGGGCACCCTAATTAGCAAAGATCCTCGTAGGGCACAAAGAATAAAGATGCCAACCAGGCACCCAAATTAGGAAAGGTCATTGCAGGGCCTTTTAATTAGCAGAGAGCCTGGTGTGGCATCTGCATGGGCAGAGATGGTGGCCTGGGACCCGAATTAGCAAAGGTGGATGAGCCAAGGTCCTTGCAGGGTACCCAACTTAATGAGTGCCCAAATCAGCAAAGCTCCTCCAGAGCACCCTAATTAGCAAAGACCCTGGCACGGCACCCTAATTAACAAGGACAGAGTTGGTACCCCAGTCATCAAGGATGCTTGCAGGGTACCCAAATTAAAATCCAGCCAGGCCCTCTTAATTAGCAAAGGTGCTCACAGGGCACCCAAGTCAGCCAGGGTCCTGATGGGGTGCCCTAATTAGCAGAGGTGCTCACAGGGCACCTGAATTAAAACCTCCCAGCAGTGCACCCACACACCAAAAGTCCAAATTCCAGAGCCTTTCTCACTTTTAGCGTGGAAATTCCCCAAAACCCATCCAAAAGGAAATTCCCCAAAATTCCACAAGTGTCCAACACTGGGCTGGTCACTCCCATCTCATCCCAAAATGGATCTGGTGTCCAAGGTCTGTAATTCCCATCCAAACCCGGTGCCCATCAAATGGTTTTCCTTAAAAACAGAGCTTTTCAGTAAAATCTGACAGATGAAACCAAATTCTAAATAAAACCACATTTTTCAAATTTGTTTTTTGTGTTCAGAGAGTAGGATCTGGTAAAGATCTTTAAAAGATAAACCCCTTTTGGCTGACAAAAAATTGAGTTTTGACTGAAAAGTCATAACAAATTTGTGGCAGAAGTTGGACAACAGTAAGTTGAGCCCAAGATGTAGAAAAATTGATGGATATGGCAAAAAAAATTCAAATAATTGAGTTGATTGCAGCCTCTGAATCAATTTTAAGTTAAGGACAATGCAAATAATATAGTATATATATATATATCTATTATATATATATTATTATATATTATATATCTAATATATATGTAGATAATAGATATATATCTATTTATTTATTTATTTTTCATAGGGGAATATAAAATATATAATGTTAGGGAATAGATTTATAAATAGAAAATATTGGGGAATATTATATGTATTGAAGAAAATTAGATAATATTCCCTGTGTATGTATTGGGAAATGCAATGTTTCAGACATCTGTATGTCTAAATATATATATATATATATTAATATCTATATAATTAATATATATATAATTAATATAATTATAATTAATATATTTATAATATATTTAAAATATATATAAATATGGTATATTGGAGAATACAGTGGAAGAACATATTTGGGGATGTAATATATGGGGAATATGTATATACTGGGCCCTGCCAGCTTGGAATTAATTGGTATTTCTCAATTAGCTGCTGCTCTGTGGGGTATCAGGTGGGTCATTCCTTCAGTATCCATCATCACCCTGCTCCATCCTCTCACTCCACCTGGAACCTGATGCATCCCTGGGAGGTTTTCAGTCAGCTCATCTTTACCCTGCATCTAAAGAACTCCCAAATTTGAGGATTTTTTAGGTGGTGATGGCAATTTTGTGTCCTTCCTCCACGCTTGGGAACTGATGGGGGTGGGAATCATCATTTTAGGGATGCTCAAACTTGGATTTGGAGGCTGCTCCCGGGGTGAGATCCCATGGGATTCCTCTTGAACAGGAGATATATAAACATAATTATAGATATAAAACCCAAGAGTGTTTTATGGGCACCAATTTGATGAGGTTTTGGCTTTTTCCCCCCCCCATTTTTTAAAGGCATCTTGCAGGACTTCTTGGCAAAAGGAGGGCTTCTCTTGCCCTGAATGGATGATTTTTACAGGTGGCTCTGTGATATCCTACTAAAACAGGAGGTTAAAATAGCAGCAGGTCCCTTCCCACTCCTCTGGCCGTGTCATCACCTCCAAGGCTCAGTCCTGCAGAATTCTGGAGCATCCCAGCTTGTGCTCTCAGCTCTTTTAGGTTTCCCTGCAGTCCTGAACAATGCCCTTGGTGCTCCCAGGCGTCATTAGGGACCAGTGTGAAAACACCCACAGCTTTAGGGTAAAAACCCTCCTGTGAGAGCTGGAAATAATAACAAAATATCTTCAAATAACTCGAAAAATGGCATTTGTGTGTGTCTCAGTGCTGGGTGGTGAGATGCAGGCACGTTGACTGGTGGGTACCGCTCTGATCCCTCTCAAATTTTGGGGATTGCTGCGCCCACACCTCCAAAATACTTTTTTGGTTTGGTTTTTTTTCCTGTTTTCTGGGGTGATGAAACGAAAAGCTAATTGCAATTTGCATGATGCAATCAAGGTGAGCTGATGAGATGCTCAAGGGCTTTTAGGCAAGCACAGAGGGGGTGGGGGTGGGATGTGGGGTCCTCCCCCAGCCCCCCCATCCTGGAGCAGAGCTGCCTGTTGGAGCACCGCTCTCAATTAATGGCTCTGGTTAATCACCCCCCCTGTCCAGAGCAGGATTGTCTTACGGATAATTTCGTTTGCCTAACGAGATTTTCACTAATTAAATCTCCTTTCGGTTGGTGAGGTTCTCCCTGCTGGATAAGGGGAAATGTTTGTGAAGCCAGCGCCGCTCCCGGCTAAATAAACCTTTCCACTTGGCTACTGAAAAATTCCCACTGGGAATGCAGGATATAAACACTGCTTTGGCAAATTAATTAATTCTTGCAACTCTGAAAATGCTTTTCTGTCCCCCCCAAAAAATTTAGAGGAGTTGCTTTCTGCAACATCCATCCACATTGGGATGCTCCTGTGTCAAAAAATAGATGGAATTCTGGTGCAAAGT
The DNA here is from genome assembly GCF_001522545.3 of Parus major. NCBI lineage: Eukaryota > Metazoa > Chordata > Aves > Passeriformes > Paridae > Parus > Parus major. Next base: position 4,961,399 of record NC_031792.1, on the reverse strand, counting down.
ACCAAATTCCAGAGGGTTTTGGCTTACCTGGGATGGTTGATCAGGAAAAGGCAGAGTGAGGTTTTGAGGCTCAAAAGTAGCCCCAAAATCATCATTGATGTCTTGTGGTGTTGCAGCAAAGTGGGTTTGTTGAAGAATAAATTGGATTTTCTCCAAAAAGCCACGATGCCAGGATAGCAGAATCCTGCAGAGTCTGGAAATTCAGGAAAATGAATTCAGGAAATTCAGGAAGGAAATTCTTGCCAGTCCTGGAAAGTTCTGTTCACTCCCAGGTTGTGCATCTCTGTGTCAAGGTGTTGGTTTTTCTCCTAAAGATTCCTATTTCTGCCAGCCTCCATGGGAATCTCTGAGCAAATTCACTTTGGATTAAATAGAATAGAATGGACTAGAATAGATCCTTGTAAATGAGATATTCCCAAATACCTCAAATCCTGTTATTTCTCAATCTGTCTCACTTGAGATCCAGAATGGAGATGTATTCCATCTCAGGTGTTACATTCCACATTTCTCTCCAATGGGAAATGGTCCTTCAGGTTTTGGATATTTTTTTTTTTTTACAGGAGCTGAACTGTGGGTTGGAACTTAAAATACATATATTTTATATATATAAAAAAATAAATATATATTTATATACAGAAAAATAGGGGCTGAACCATGGGTTTTTCAATAAATTTCATATCATGCATGTATTTATATAATTAAATGATGTGATATACAGTGTAGTATATAATATCTATGATATATGATATAATAAATATATGTTATATTGTAGATTATAATAGATATAAAGTATCTAATATAGCTTTAGAATATAATTAATATGTATGAGAATGACAGTAATAGATAATACAGACTATAAAAGATAAAATACAAACTATAATATAGACTATATAGAATATAGAACATCTCTATATGTAATACAGTATTGTTACATATAGGATAAGCTATGTTATCTCTGTTTTATATAATAAATAATATAAGTTATGTAGTGTGTATATAAAAACCAAACTATTCTATATACTGTTTATAATACATAGTTAAACATATAGGAAATATAAAATATATATAATGTATTATAAATACATAGTTATATATATGTGTGTAATATTTATAACTGTGTATTTAAATATAAGATATTGTTATTTATTATTATTGAGAGAAAAAAGTAAATTTCAGGAAATCTAATGGGATTTTAATGGGTGGGAAGGTGGGGAATGCTCCCAGCTCCCACACACTCCCTGCTCACTCT
>NC_031792.1:4928033-4958704 GCF_001522545.3 Parus major | reverse complement strand
TTCCCAGCAGGACTCAGCCTGTTGGTACCCACTGGAGCATCCCAGCTTGGTGGTGAAGTCATTTCACAACTCCTAAATATTTGTGTGTATGGCTTTGCAGAATATTTAATAAGATCTAATAATATTTTATACTATTCAATAACCTTTAATGTGCTTTAAATAATTTTACATAATTTTAAATAATTTAATATTATTTAATAACACATTATTGTGGCATGAGCATCACCTGTGGCTTATGGAAGGCACCAAGGCTAAAAAAAAAAGTCACTGGGAGAATTGTAATAATCCCTTTGGGAACAAAATAATTGGTGACCGAGGAGAAATAGGGAAAAGTAAAAGAAAGTAAAATAAATTAACAAAAAAACCTATGTATTAACGAAACATTAACTCCCAACATGAGCTGACTTCCATGAGAGTGGGGGGATGCTCTGCTAAAAAAAAAAATCCCACTAGAAGGAAAAGAAAAGAAAATAAAAATGTTTTATCTCTGCTCCCATTCTGTGATAATGATCTTAACAGAGTTGGGAACTGGCAAGGAAAAAAACGTGCGTGGTTTTTAAATGAAAATTGCCTTTGCTCCAGAGGGTTGGGGCAGATATTTGGATTATTTGACCATTTGGGGGATTATTTTATTAATTATTCAATTTATTTTATTATTTTGGGGAGTATTTTATTACTTTTGAGATGTAGTTTCTTATTTATTTGAGTTCTTTGTTATTTACTTATGCTTATTTTATCATTTACTTTGGGTATTTTATTATTTTGGGGGTTTTTTGTAATTTATTTGAGCTTTTTATTATTTTGGGGTTTTTTTGTAATTTATTTGAGCTTTTTATATTTTGGGGTGTTTTTTTTGTAATTTATTTGAGTTATTCTATTATTTTGGGGTTTTTTTGTTATTTATTTGAGTTATTTTATTATTCTGGGGGTATTTTGTTATTTATTTGAGTTATTTCATTAATTTGGGGTCATTTTGTAATTTATTTGAGTTTTTTATTATTTTGGGGTTTTTTTATAATTTATTAGAGTTATTTTATTATTTTGGGTTTTTTTTATAATTTATTAGAGTTATTTTATTATTTTGGGGGCATTTTGTAACTCATTTGAAAAATTTTATTTTTTCTGTATTTTATAATTTATTTGGGGTCACTTTTAAATTTTTTAATTTATTTGGAGGTATTTCTATTTGGGAATTTATTTTTTTTTTTGTCATTGGGGAGGATATTTTATGAATTTTGGGACCTATTTTCTTAATTTAGTGGTTATTTTATATTTGGGGTGACCTTGCTCAGGGCTTGATGTTGCATTTCTGCTTTTCCCACCTGCCCCAACAGAATTGCAGAGACTGAGTAAAACAGAAATTATGAGGAGAAAATAGAATTCCCCTTGCAGTTTTTTTTCTGGATTTGGGAAAACCCTTGCTGTGATGGAACAGGGATTTATTCCAACCCTTCAAAATGCTGCCAGGAGCTGGATTTTGTAGCAGATATTGCAGAGGGGAGAAGTCCTGGGGAAGATTTTTATGTAAAACCACCTGGTCTGAGAACTTTTTTAGCTGCAAACACCTGACTGAAAGTCCTTTTTTGTCTATAAACCCATATTTGAAGTTATTTTTGGTACAAAGCTGCTTTTTGAGGGACTTTTTGGGTGCAGACCCCCATTGAAACGACATTTTATGATGCATTTACTGGTTTTTATAGTGCAAACTATTTTTGAGGGAGGTTTTTTTTGGGGTACAAACCCCTTTTGGACAACATTTAGTTCAAACCCCTATGTCAAAGACTTTATTTCTGCAAAACTCTGCTTTAAGGACATTTTTTTGCTGAAAACCCCTGCTAAGAATACTTTTTTGGGTGCAAGCCCCTATTTTTAGGACTTTTTTGAGTACAATTCCCTGCTTGAAGGATCTTTTTTTCTGCAAACCTTTGCTTCAATGACTTTTTTGGGTGCAAACCCCCAATTTTAAGGGCTTTTTTTTTTCTGTTTTGGAAGAGCTGCTAAAGCAGTTTTGTGTTGGGGTGAGAATGGGAACAGAGCTGTGGATGGTTTTGTGGGGGACAGGGATTTGGTGGAAAAAGAAAGGATTTTAGGAGCATAGAAGGAACCAACAGCTACTTGGGTTGGGTTTTGAGTATTATTTAACCCTTTTTCACCAAATCTACATCCCTAATTCTTCCTGGTCTTAATGTAAATAATACAGGTTTTGCAAAAATAATTCTATTTTCCACATTAAACCCCCCAGGAAGAGAAATTCCTGTTACCCAGTGATGCTCCTCCATGATGTCCTGTGAACAAAAACATCCCAATTTAAGATATTTTTTGGCTTTAATTCCAGGTGGTGGAGGAGCTTCCCTTTGGACAGGGATCTCAAAACCATCCCAATTTAAGCTTTAACTCCAGGTGATGGAGGAGCAGGTGATGGAGGAGCTTCCCTATGGTCAGGGATCTCAAAACCATCCCAATTTAAGCTTTAACTCCAGGTGATGGAGGAGCAGGTGATGGAGGAGCTTCCCTATGGTCAGGGATCTCAAAACCATCCCAATTTAAGCTTTTTTTTGGCTTTAATTCCAGGTGATGGAGGAGCTTCCCTATGGACAGGGATCTCAAAACCATCCCAATTTAAGTTTTTTTTGGCTTTAACTCCAGGGATGGAGGACCAGGTGATGGAGGAGCATCCCTATGGACAGCATCTCCCATTCCAACCATTTTTTTTTGCTCCTGATAGCTGCATACAGGTGGGGGAAGTCTTTTCCCTGCTGGTTTTTGAGTAAAAACCCAAAGTTTTCTCCACTTTTCCCCCCACTCCTCCATGCCGAGCGCTCGCCACCCCGCTGTCTGTTTTTCCTCACTGAGGTTCAGTTCTAATTATGTTGATTTTCTCCAGCCCACCCCCCTCCTGGCAAGCTTATTAGGGGGAATATTTTTATTTATTATCATTTCGCCCAACTCCTGCCAGCATTTCCAATTACTCTCGCCGCTTCCTTGTAATTGTCTTTCCGTAATGGCTGCGAAACAATTGCGCTAAATGAGGTGGCTCCGGCAAGATGAGGGTTTCACTTCATTAAAGGCTAATGGATTCCCAGCTCCAGCTCTGTGGGCAAAAAAAAAAAAAAAGAAAATAAAAATAAAAGGGAAAAAAAGATTAAAAAAAAAAAAAGATTTAAATAATTTCTTTTATTTTATTGGGATAACTCGGTGTGCTGGGGTTTGAGCGGGGTTTGGGTGTGGATGCTTGAAGCGTTGCTTGGGTGTTAAGTTTTCCCAAAAGCTTTTGAGGGATTTTTAAAAATGTTTTTTTTTGCTTTTCTAAAATGATTCTAATTTGCAAAAACTGGTTTCCTTATTTTAAATTTTTTTTATTTATTTACTATGTATATATACCAATAAATCATATTTATTGCCATAAATATTATTATAGAAATGTATGAGACATAGCAATACAATAATGTTGATCTATAACCTGTTAGGAGTGCAAATAATACACAAATATTTATAAATAATTAAATAACTACATGACATAATCCTATATTACAGGAATTGATTAGGGTCTATTCACATTGATATATTTATTTATAAGGCTTGATAGGTAGGGGTAAACTTATAGAATATGTATTAGATTGCTATAAAATGCTTGATATAATAAGGAATTATTATCTTGCTATATATTGTGGTGTATATATTATTTTTAATACCATTAATTAGAAGTACTATATATCTAGCTATATGGATATTTCTCAATATCATCAATTTATTGCTATAAAATGATCCATTTCTGCTACCAGAAATTGGCCCCCCCAGGCAGGGGTAGAGACAAAGCTTTTGGGGGTTTCTGGTTGAATTTTGGAGTCTCACTGGGTATTAGTTTTGCTCCTCAAGCTGATATAATTTCAGTGTTATTTTTATTTCTAAAACCTTTTGGTTTTGAAATTTCTCCCAATTTTTTCCCACCCTTCCTCTTCCTTTTCCCCATTTTTTGCTGGATGTAGATGTGCTTCAGGTGCTGGGATGGAGCTGGGATCCATCGTGGTACTGTGTGGAGTTGGGTGTCACAGCTTAGGGAAATTCTTTTTTTTAAATATTAAACAAAAATCAACTCCCCCAAAATCTTTAGTTTTGGTTTTTCTGGGGGATTTTTTAATTTTGAAAAGCAAAATCAAACCCCTGACCATTGGATGATGCTCAGGGCTGAAGCATCCTGGCACAGATACAGGAGTGGGGCTTCATGGAAAAGGAAAATCCAGCTGGAAACTCTGGGAAAACCCTTTAGAAAAATCAGAATTCACAGTGGGGTGAAAGACTCAGAGCCAGAGCCACCCCCACAATTAGCAGGTGCTTGTGTAGAAGTCAGAAAATTGGGAAAAGCTGGGTAGAATGGCCAGTTTGTTTTCTGCAGTGTCACACCTGCTGCATTTCCAGAAATAGCGATTTTTGGCAGCACGGTGCGCCCCAAAACGGAGGGGAAATGCTTTAATTGCTCATCTGAGGAAAATGCTGATTTTCACCAGGGTGTGGGAGGAGGGAAAGCCAAAAACTGGAGAAAAGTTGGGTTTTTTGTGAAGTTTGACAGCAGCAGAAGGGGTTAATGCTTATGGAAGTCAGATATATATAATAAATATACAGGTTATAGTATCTCTATTCCATTGGATCCAGCCATTGGATCCATTATATTGGATATTATATATAAATATATATGTTAGATACACATTGAGTGTGTTGGAGATGTTGCATTATATCCATCTATTGGATTCTGTTGGATGATTATTTTAAATAATATATACTAATAATGTTATTTTGAGTTTTTCATATATATATGTATATCCTATACACATATATATAATATAATAATTTTTAAATATATAGATATAGATACAGATATATATATATAGATATAGCTATATAGCTATATATTTTATATATATAGCTATGTATATATATTATATTTATATATATTTATAATATATATATATTATAAATATATATATATGTATATAGGATATACATTGAATATATTGGATATATTACATTTCATCCAGCCACTGGAAATATTATATGAATGCACTGCATATATTATATCCTTATAACCACACTATTATATAAATTTTATATTTTATCCATTTGAGTTAAAAAGTATGATATATCTAATATATTAATCCAATATATACATATCTTTTTTTCTATATATCCTCTTGCTCTCTTCTTTCCCCCCATATATTCTCTCTATATGTATAGGATGGGTATATAAATATTCTTTTAAAGTGTATATATAAATATATATCTATAAAATGATCCAATTATCTTTATCTTGGATGCTGCTCTTCGCATATTCATCATGCCAGAGAACTCCAACTCTTCTGGGTGTTAAACCACTGGAATATGGATTTGCCCACCAAACCAGGGGAGCAAATCTTGTATTATCTCAGGAAAAGCCCTTTTTTTAAATTTAAAAATGCCTCTGAACACGTTTTGACTGGCACTGCATCCTTCACCAATCATTGTATCCCAGTTTCCTCCAGCTCTACCTTGCACACATCCAACCTCTTCCCCAAAAACTCCCTGTGCCCCACGAGAAAGAAATTTAAAATAAAAAAAATAATAATTTTGGGCATAGGAGCAAGGGTGTCTCCATGTAAATATATTGCTTTCCTGATAGTTTCCATAATATTTTTAATGACAGTAAATATTGAGCTGCACATCCTTCCTCCTGCCACTCCCACCCACGAGCTGCTCACCCTTACCCCCCCTAAGAGATAAAAGGAGACAAAATCCATTAAAAAAACTGCAAAATGGATATTTTTAAGACACTACCTGACCTCCAAGGATGTGTGTGTATTTTTCCTTGAATTTTTAGGCACCTTCTGGAGCTGTCTAAAGGCAGTTCCCTCCTTTACCAAACTGGGGGTGCTCCTGATGGGGACACCTCGGGTTTGGTTGAATTAACTCACAGCTGCTTAGAAAGCAGAAAAACACCTAAAATTTGCAAAACTGGGGGTGCTGGTGACACCTTGGGCTGAACAATGCTCGAAGCTGTGTGTTTCAGCCTCTCATTTGGGGCAAAATCCTGGATTTTTTGCCAAAGCCAGCTGCTGCTGCAGAGCTCCATTAAGCCAGCGCCGCGTGCCACTGGGTCTCCGTCTCAGTGACTTGATTGCTCTTGCTAATTTTCACCCTTGTCCTTTTGGGGCTCCTCGTCACCTGGCAGCCAGCCAGGGTGGATGTGCACCACTGCCTTCATCCTTGTTTTCCTAGCATCCTCATCCTCCTTGGATTTAACAGCTTGGGGTTGCGTCGCTCCGAGCTTTCGATCTTCCGTGTTTCCAAAGGTTTAAGAGCATCCATATTTTTCCACGTGCTTTCCTTTCTCTGGGAATGCAAGCACCATCTTAATCATCAGAATAATTTGGGGTATTATTTGGGATTATTTTGGTGGAGAGCCTTGATGGTGCAACTCGATGAGCCAAAATCTTTAATTATTGCAGGCGTGACCTTGCTGGGATGAGTGACCAGACGGCCAGGGATGCTCACTTCCCAAAAAAAACCTAGGACAGACTTGATGCAGGGTCTCCTGACAAAATCAGCACTTCCCAACTTTCATTAGGCACCCCTCATTAAGCACAAAGCCCGTGGAACTGTGGCCTGAACTTCCCCAGTGCTGGACTGTGACATTACAGCACTTAAATGCATGGAAAAAGAGGCTGGAGGGGTTGCAGAGCATCACATCTCACCCTGTCAGAGCTGCATCCTTGTTAAAGTAATTAGAAAACCATTTTGCAATTAATGCTTTTTTAGGATGGAGCATCGAATGGGGCTCTAGCAACACTTAGGTCTTAATTTATCTTCATCCCAGGGCAGGGAAATATTGTAATGTGGCTTTCTTGTACTGAAAGCTGGACAGAGGAATTAATTGCTGTCCAGTTTGGAAACTGGGTGTAATTGGGGTGGGTGGCTGGGTTTTTCCTCCAGCTGTTGCATTGCTATTGGTTTTGCAAGAAATCCAGGATTTTTTGCAGCTTTCTCTTTTTCTTAGTGTTATTTCTGAGGCTTAAATCTGGCTCAGGTGTGCCAAGGGAGTGGTGAAAAATTTTATGTTTCCAGGAAAAATCACCTGTTTTTAAAAATACATATTAAAAAAAACCCAACAACAAAAAAAGAGCAGTGAACTGAATTTCAGAGCATGAGGCTTTTAAAAAATTTTATTTTTGAAGTTGGGTAAAGTGTGCATTACTCTCCACTTCAGACATCTCATTTGCCAATACAGACAGGTGTCAAAAAACCCCCCAAGCCCCAAAAACCACCCAAATCTTGAGGTTTATTTAGGAACTCAAGGACTAAATATAGAGTTTTTGGATGGTTTTGGTTGGTTTAGGGTTGCTGGAAACCTTAGTTGCAAGCTGAATATCTTTTGAAAAGGATCATCACCATTTAACAACCAAACCCTGTGCTGGGTGCAGAAGTTATTACCAGTGTGTTTTGCAAGAAATTTTTGATGAAAAGCTCTTTTTGAGCAAAATACCACTGAATTTATGTGCTTGAGCCGTGCCACAAGTTAAATGGCAGCAAGAAATGATTTTTGCAGACAAAACACGCAGGGGTAGAAACAGCCCATGGGCTTTGGGGGAGTAGAGCTGACTTCCAGGCATGCCTGCACCATGCAGACAGCCCCAGGCTGCCCTTAGCTCTGCAGCCAGGAGCAGGCTGGACCTTTTGTGATCCAAACTGTGCCAGAAAATGTCTCTATTTTTCCCAGCTAGTTCAGTCAGGTTAATAAAAAGCCCATTGCTGCCTCGCTGGAGGGGCTGTGGAGCGGTGCAGGGCCTTGCCAGGCTGTTGGCAGACTGGGAGATATCAAAATTAGCATTTTTTTAAAAGTTGGATGAAAATGGAGAGTTGCTGGGCTGTGCTTTAGGCCAGTGTCTTTGCTTTGGTCCTGGCTGCATCTTCAGTTTGCTCTGCAAGTGGCCTTGGCTGGTTCCAGGCCAGCATCCCTGGACTGATCCCAGCTGACATCCCTGCTTTGGGCCCAGACAGGATTTTGGTTTAATTGTCACAGAATCCCAGAGTGGTTTGGGTGGGAAGGGACCTTGAAGATCATCCAGTTCCAGCCTTGCCCTGGACAGGGACACCTTCCACAATCCCAGGCTGCTCCCAGCCCATCCAGCCTGGCCTTGGACACTTCCAGGGATCCAGGGGCAGCCACAGCTGCTCTGGGCACCCTGCCAGGGAACAATTCCTTTCCAATATCCCATCTAACACTAATGTCTGGTGCTGGGAAGCCATTCCCTGTGTCCTGTCCCTCCATCCCTTGTCCCCAGTCCCTCTCCAGCTCTCCTGGAGCCCCTTCAGGCCCTGGCAGGGGCTCTGAGCTCTCCCTGGAGCCTTCTCCTGTCCAGGTGAGCACCCCCAGCTCTCCCAGCCTGGCTCCAGAGCAGAGGGGCTCCAGCCCTTGGAGCAGTTCCGTGGCCTCCTCTGGCCTGGCTGCAGCAGCTCCAGCTCCTTCCTGTGCTGGGACCCCCGAGCTGGAGGCAGCTCTGCAGGTGGGGTCTCACCTGAGTGGGGCAGAGGGGCAGAATCCCCCCTCCCCTGCTGCCCACGCTGGGATCAGCCCAGCACAGGGGGGTTCTGGGCCAGCTCTCACCCAGCAGAACCCCAAATTCTCCTCTGGTTCTATTTCCCCTTTTCCTTTCAGTGCAGGCTGCCACTTCTCAAATATGCTGGATAGTGGCTCAACCACTTCCTCTGCCATTTCCCTCAGGAAATGCATCCAGTGGGTGCCTCTGCCCAGGTTCCATGGATTCCTGCACCTTCAGGTTGAATAATGGATGCACTGAATGTTCTTGGATGTTCTTGAACCTGATCTGCAGCTGTGCTCTTAGCTTTGGCCCTTTGGCATCCTCATTTTGTGTTTAGCTGGAAGTTTGAGTTTGAGAAGAGCCAACATCCATTTATTGATTCTTTTATCCTTGAGCTAATCCTATCCAGCATCCCTGGTTTGGTCTTTTCCAGCATCCCTGGTTTGAGACCATTCCCACACTTTGATTTCAAACATCACTTCGCTCCTCATCAACATCCTCGGTTGAAATTAATGCCATTTCCAGGTTATATGTGTAAATAGAAATAAATAAATAAGAATAAAAAAGAATATTTATATAAATAATATATATATATATATTTTCCTGCTCATTCCCATTTTTTACAGCTATTTTTCATGGGAGAGCATCCCAGTGAGAGAGGGCTTCCCCAGCTGGTTCTAATGCAGGGAGCACGATGATCATGCAGTGAGACCTAACAAGGTCAAGCCAAGAGTTTGTTTTTCTTAAAAAAAAAATAAGCAAAAAATTACCAACAAGTTGTGTTTTACCAAGCTGAGCTAGAAGTCAGAATGAGCATCCCCAATCCCACATCAGCCCTGCAGTTTTCAGCTCTTGGACTGAAAATTCAAGCAGAAAGAATCCTTTTTCCTGGCTTTTTGGGGATGCTGCAGCTCCAGCGTGGGGATGCCGGCACCTCTCTGCTCCCACATCCGTGGAAAGCTGCGGCAGCCGGTTGCGTACTCGGCTTGTAAAGATAATTAAGTTGCATTTCTGTGCGTTGTTTACTGTTCCTCTGATCCAACTGTTCCCCTGAGACTTCAGCTCGGGGCTCGTTTTTGTTTTGCAAACCTCCTCGCGAGTGTGCCCTTCACTCTGCTTCGGGAACGATTTTAATTTTACTATTATTAAACCATCCCAGACGTTGCCTTATTATGTGCCTTGGAGCTGAAATTCCTGAAGGAGGGGGGGGAACAGCACTCACATCTGGGCTTGTTCTGCAGATGTTTGAGGAAGGAGCAGACATTAAAGCCTGACGTTGGGAGGGATTTTTGCCCCGGGATGGGTTCGCACAGGTCGGTGCGGGATGGAAACGGCACAAAGAGGAGCCCCAAAACTTAATTCATCCTAGGCAGGAGAATGGGTGTGAAAAGATCTTGTCTTGGCTTCTTCAGAAAGAAATTAATAATTTTTTTATTTTTTTTTAAACCCTGAAAAAACAATTTCAACAGAGAACAATAATTAAAAATTAATTAAATAAATAGAACGAATAGGAAGGATCTGCTCCGCTTACCTGGGGAGCCAAACCCTGAAATCTTGGCTTGGGGATCAAACCCTATTTTACACTTTTTAACTCAGAACTGGGATCCCAGGATGCCCCCAGGAGCTCGGTGCAGGGCCTGCACGGCCTGGGACGCAGCGAGGGTGGATTTTTCCGTGGTTTGCGCGTGCATTTGCAGATTTGCGCGTGTCCCGTGCGTGTTTGTGTTCTCCTGTGTGTGTTCCTAGGGTTTTTTGGCTTTTCTGTGCATCTTCTTCAGGTTTTTTTGGTGTTTCTGTGCATGTTCCTTGGGTTTTTTGGTGTTTCTGTGCATGTTCCTTGGGTTTTTTGGTGTTTCTGTCCATCTTCCTTGGGTTTTTAGTGTTTCTGTACATGCTCCTCGGGTTTTTTTGCATTTCTGTGCGTGTTCCTTGGGTATTTTTGGTGTTTTTGTGCGTGTTCCTCGGGTTTTTGGCGTTTCTGTGCGTGTTCCTTGGGTTTTTTGCATTTCTGTGTGTGTTCCTCGGGGTTTTTTTGCATTTCTGTGCATATTCCTCGGGTTTTTTTGCATTTCTGTGCGTGTTCCTCAATTTTTTTGGCATTTCTGTGCGTGTTCCTCAGGTATTTTTTGCATTTCTGTGCGTGTTCCTCGGGTTTTTGGCGTTTCTGTGCGTGTTCCTTGTTTTTTTTTGCATTTCTGTGCGTGTTCCTCAATTTTTTTGCATTTCTGTGCGTGTTCCTCAATTTTTTTGGCATTTCTGTGCGTGTTCCTCAGGTATTTTTTGCATTTCTGTGCGTGTTCCTCGTGCTTTGGGCCGTTCTCAGGTGTGTGCTGGCCTCCCTGGCTGTGTTTGCACGTGCCTGTTCCCGTTTCCACGTGCGTTTCCAGGTGCGCCTTCTCCGCTTTCCCCGGTGCCGTTGCACGTTTGCAGTGCTCACGGATATTTGCATATATGCAAACACACTCAGGCACATAAATCTGCATAGCAAAACATCCATTTTTGCCCACTAAGACCCGGGGGAAGCGGAGCTGTGTGCGCTGAGCTGTCCGCACGCGCGGCTGTTCCCACATCCAGCTCTCCTGATTTACGCACCCTCAATAACTTTCTTCCCATTATCCCCAACCCATGGACTCTGGGAAGTTTAATTTCTTCTCTCTAGTAATCACCATTAAATAGAAATTGTCTTTTTCTGTGTAAACACGTCATTAGCAAAGCTGCTTTCTGCAGGGTCCAGATTTCATTTTTATTAAAATGAAACATTTTTTCGGCTCCTCACTGTGTCCGGAGATGAAGAGGATAATTTTAACCCGTTGGGTTGGCCACAGATAATTGCACCAGCGTTTGATTGGGGTGATTAGGGAAATATCTTCTTTTCATGCAGAATTTGCATTTTTCCCTCTTCTTTCTCTGGAGGAGAATCGTGCTTTCCTACCCAGCCAGTTTTAATGATTGTTATCAATCCTAATAAATAGCTTTTCATCTTCCCTTTATTGACTTCTTTTTTAGCTGGGATGGGCTGAAAACCGGGTCCAGGTAAAAACTCGGGGCGGGGAAAGGCACCAAATTTCAGCTCCTTTTTGTGAGGTTGATGCTCAGGAAGGGAATTTTTTATTTTATTATATTTTATTTTATTTTCTGGCACTGAAAGCATCCCTGAAATGATGCAGTGGAGTTTTACAGGGGGAGAGAGGTGGGTTCAGTGCCAGGGGTTGCAAACAGCTGTCAGCATCTTCCCTTGCCAGCTGTGCAAGGGCCAATCCCCCCCAAATCCATGCTCTGCAGTGCATTTCCAGTGGTCCCAGGTCCAGCAGGTACCTCTGGGAAAAGACCTTTTCCCCACTAAATACCCAAGAAAATCCTCACACAAACATAAATCCATCTATTTGATACATCTCACATCAAACAAATAATATATGGGGATGATAGATAATATACATTAGAATAATACATAATATATGTTGTTCCCATCACATCATAGATATGTAACCGTGGAAGGAAATAATAGAGATTAAATAATTTATTGATCCCATATTTTGTAATAGGTATCATGCAATATAGAATAGATGAATGTGTTGGAATATAACTAATACATATTACTCTAATATATTATGTAGTATATATAACATGGAATATTTATAACATGTAATGCTAGATAACATCCAAACTTATATAATTAAAATGTATATAATATGGTATGTGATATATAAGTTAGGTGATGTGGTGGCCTCCACCCTCTCCCTCTGCCATAATCATACCTTGAATCTCTGCCTGGATTACTAAAAAAACCCCAAATTAATTCTGAATGCACACATATAAACCATATACAACCCATTCACTCCCTTTACCTTTGAAAATCAAGTTTACCCTTCCCGCCCTACCTGCAAAAACCATATTTTCAGACATGTGGGAGAAACATCTTCCCCCAAATCCTCCTTTTAGCATCCTCCAAATGCAGATTCCCTGCCGGGACGGGGGTCCAGCCTCTCTCCCTGGCCCTGGCTGCTGCTGTTTCCCGTATTTATTTAAAATCCCAGCCCCAGGAGCGTGGCCAGCGCCGGCCGCTCCGATGGTGTTTGCACAAGCCCACTGGGGGCCAGCGAGGGATTGTGGGGCGATGGGAAAGCTGCTCTGCTTTCTCTTTTTCCCAAACTGCACCAACGAGCTTGCCTTTTGCTGGCTTTTTTTCCTGCTTTTCTTGCTTTTGTTTTGCTTTTCCTCCTCTTTTTCTTGGTTTTCTTTCCTTTTTCCTTTTTCATGCTTTTTTTTTATTTTATTTTTTTAATGTGGAAGCATGCAAACAGCCAGGCCTCCTCTCCCAGATAGGAATTTGAGGTGAAAAACCCCCTTTTTGGGCCCACAGCTTTGTTTTTTCCCCATTTTTTGGGGTTTGGGGAGATATTGCTGCCAAAGGAAAGCGTCACCTGGGTAAGTAAATTCCCGCGGTTGCTTCTACACCCGACAGAGTGTCCCACTAACATCCACAACTCCCCAAATCAGAGATTTTCTCAAAAAATGCAGCAGGATTGTGGCTTGATTCTCTAGAGAAATGAAATTCCGCAGCATCCCCCCTGTTTTGGGAGAAAAGAAAATGGAAATTGTTATTTGTGGCAACACCAGGGTGCCACGTTGTCTCTGTCACCTGAAGTTCTGCAGCTGGGATGGGGAGGAGTCCAAAGCATCAGCCTGAATTGTGTTTTAAGGAAACTTAACCCTTGTTACGGAGGTGTTTGGGCTGATTCAGCTCTTCCAAAGCTCCAAACACTTGGGATCATGTTGGAAAAACATCCAACAAACCCCCAGCACCCCATGGCAAACCCTCCCAAGCCTCAGCGCTCCTCTGATGCCGGGATAAAGTAATTTTATTGTTGTTGCCCACAAATCAGTTGCAGTAACTCTGTGTTTTTCTGGTACTGGGAGTGGATTCCCTCTTCCATTTTTCCTTTGGAAACTCAAGTTTAATGATTGGAATCGTGATGGGGAGTATTGATGTCCCCATCTCACTCATGATCCTTTGATTATCACTCAGCTTTCCCTAGCTGACCGATCCCTGTTCTTGTGAGCCCAAATTAACTCCTTATTAATGAGTAAAACATGATTTATTTTCATTTGAGTGTGGCTTTTCTCTATTTGGGCTGAGCAGTTTTGCTCAACACCAACTCCAAAAGTTGCATTAAACCCCTTTGAAGCTCTGGCTGCCACTGAACAGGGGATTCTCTGCCTGAGCATCATTAGCCTGATTATTATTATTATTTAATATTTCTTAACTGATTGCAGTGTATTTTGAGCAAATAAAATTAATCTCAGAAGTGGTTTTTTTTTAAAAAAAAGATACAGCAATGGATTTTGTATCTATTGGCCCCGGATAATCAACTCCTTGCCCTGACTCCAGGAATTATCCGTGGGGCAGATTCCAAGGCTGGATGGTGAGAGGTGATTCCACAAGCTGGGACTGATCCTTGTTTTTAATTTAAAAGTTACCTAGATTATTGAATTAGAAAATAATGTATTTTATTAAATTATAAAATTGATATTCAATTAGAAAATAATTTATATTTTAAATTAACCTCTGAATTTAAATTTTAAAATTTATAAATTTATTCCTGGCTTGGGGATGCATCCAGCTGCAGGAAAATATCTGTAAGGATGTTAAACCCTGGCAGAGGTCTTGAAATTCAGGTTTTCAGCTCCAAAACCTTCAAACCCACCAAAACACAGATGCAAAAACAGGGATTTAAGGATCAAAATTAGTGTAAGGTTTAATTCTGGTATTTTCAAACTCCAGAGTTTATGTTCCCATGGCAACCGGTATTTTTATCCTCTTGGTTCAGCGCTTGTGAGATGGATCTGTTGGGAAATATTTTCCCTCCTGGGATCCATGAAGATATTGGGGTTGGGTCAGAAGAAAAACAGAAATAAATCCCTAGCAGCCAATAAGAAGAATATGCAGGAATCTGGAGGTTGTCCCTCTCTCAACAAACCAGACAAAAACAATTTTGAGGATGCTTCAACCCAACAGTCAATGGTTCCTTGTGCCACTTTCCAAAATACACCAAAAAAACCCAAAACTTGTGCTGGAAAAATATCATTTTTCTTTCTCTGTATCGTTGTTAGATTCTCTGCTTTGGGATGAGCTTTAAGGGCTGAGTTGGAACTCCAGGAATTGAAAAAAGTGAGGGAAAATATCCCAAATTTTAAATGCAGTAACATTTTCTAGACCTGAAAGAGTATTTTTTCTTTAGAAAATTATTTATATTGAACTGCTTTTGCTCAGTCAAATCTCATAACCACTTATTACCTGACATTGTTCGCTGGCTTGGTGCGTGTTATAACAATTTCTCAAGCTTTTCAGATCTGTTATGCATTGTAATTTTATTTTTTTTCCTCACTGGAGATAAGCTATTTGGTAGAATTCCTCAAAAAACAGTAAAAATGGGAAAAAATTGACATCTTCTGACTTTTCTATAATTGGGCTTGTTGGTAGGAACCGATACCTGCGGATTGTGTTGGCAAGATGAGATGGAGTGGGAGAGAGAAATGCAGATTTTAATATGGGAAGGACCTTAAAACTGTAGGATTTTTCCCCTAAAACACCTAAATGAGGGGAATTGCAGTGAAAAAACAATTCCAGAAATTTAGTCAGGATCTAAATTGGGTCCTTTTCCCTTCATATTCAAATCCCAGATATTAATTAATTTTTTAAGATTATTTTTTTCCTGTGACCAGGGTGTTCCTAGCATCAACTGGCTCCAAACCATGGGCGAAAACACTGAATTAAGGAAAAATTACAGATTATTGTGCCGTATTTTTTCTCTTGCCTGACTCAAACAATGCTGTTGGCATAGAAACAGCCTTTTGTGGAAAGGTCACCTGTGAGGAGAGTGGTTGAGGTGTAATTCAAGGAGATTACAGGGGATTAGGCTACACTTATATATATATTTTTTATAGAGAGAGGGTGTATCCTACTGTCCATATATTCATAGACACCTGCATAGTTACATATATAGATATTTATATAAATATATTTTTAAAGGAAATGTGATAAAGGAGCAATATCCAGGAAGGTTTGCTAAATTAAAAAGTCGATGATAAATGAAGGTTGGGGGTTTTTTTTCCTATTTTTTTTCTCTATGTGGTTTTTTTTTTCCCCCATTTTTCCCCCTCTCCCTGCCACATGTGGTGGGGTGATATCAGAACCCAGTGCTGCTCCTCTGTGTTTTTCTCTTGGCTTTAATTAAACCTCAGGCAGAGCTGGAAAAATGTGGCGAGACGAGATAATTGCGCTTATTCCCCGCGCGGGGCTGTAGCCCGGGCTCAGGGAAAAAAGAGAAAAATAGAAATTTGGAGGAGATGTAAAGGTGATGGAGGGTGGCTGAGCTCTGCTGTCGAGGATGATGGAGCTGTGAGATTTGGAACAAGAAACTTGGCTGATAAAAACTACCAAAACTACCAGTTTTCATCCCATTTTCCAACGTATGTTTACACCCTGCCCCTGGAACCAGGAAAATGAGCAAAATTCTGTTTTGTTTTACTCTGACTGCCCTGCATTGCTTGTATTTTATTTGCTTTCTTTTTGTATTTGTTTTCCATTTGTTCTTTTGGTAACACATGGGCAAGACAGGAATTTCAAAGGTTAGATGACTGGATAATTGCATTTACATTGGATAAAACCCCCACACCCTGTGCACGTGTTCCCTGCAGCCAGCAGGAGTGGGGTAAAAACCTCCCAGTTCCATTTCCTCCCCAGTTCCCCCAAACTGGTGAGGGTAAGGTGTCATCAGTGCAAAATACGGGGAGAATCCCCCCAAAATTCACATCACCCCCAAAATTCACATCACCCCCAAAATTCACATCCCCCCAAAATTCACATCCCCCCAAAATTCTCCCTTTTTAGAGGAGAAAAAACATCAATTTTTGAGGCTATTTGCCCTACTATTAAGGAAAATTAAGGAAATGGTTCTGTGTGGTGGAAGGAGCTTCCTGCACCCTGGAAATAATTGGCAAAAAAAGAGGATTCTGAGAGGCTACAATATCAAAAATCTCTTTCTCTTCCCTTGCCATGGAGCTATAAAAGATCGTGGTAGCAAACATTTGGCTCAGATTGCTTTTTGGTGATTACAGCTTGTCAGAAAACATTGTTTGCATACTAGAGGAAATATTATATTTTAACTTTGTTTTCATTCCAAGAAGTCAAAATATTGATTTTTATACATATATATAGAGAGAGATATAGATATATTTTTTTTTTCTTTCCATGGTAAAATTCCAAAAGCGTTTTCTGTTTGGACACATGGAAGCAAAAAACTATCGGCACCGTCTGCAGACGTGAAATGTTTTGACATTTTAAAATGTTAGTTTCCAATTGACATTTCAGCATAAAATAGCATTAAAATGGCACCGAGTGAAGCTGTTGATTCAAACCAAAAATTAAATTTCATTGAGGCATTTCAAAACTGAATGTTTTTCTCCATTCTGAACTTGCACTTTGGGAAAAGGAGCATTTATTGCTGAAGAAAAAAAATGTTTCTCCCCGGTTTTTTGGTGTTAAATAATCCTGACCCACTTGGCTGTTGATGGTGGTCACCTCACTGGATCACCCGCAGCTGCCCACTTAGGTAGGGATGATACAGCAAAGAGGGGATTTTTCCATCTAAATGCAGTTTTGGATAAATCACCATGTATTCCTTAGCCAAAAAAAAAATAAAAAAAATCTCCAAATAATTCATATCAACTAAAAAAAAAAACCCAACAAACCCAAAACTTGCATTTATTCCCACGTTGGTTGATGGCCAACGGCACTGGAGGTGGGATTTGTCTATTCAGCAGGGAGCAGCTGTGTAGGAGATCAGCCAATAGTATCTCATCAGAGAGCTGAAAAGCTGCAGCAACCCTCAAAATCACTTTTTTTGTTTCTCTCAGTCCTTGCAGCTCCCATTTCATGGGGAATCAACGGGGGCAAACTTGGAGCACTGATGAGCCAGCCATGCCTGGTATGGCGAGTTTGATTGTGCGGCTCGTTGGCTTCAGGAGCTCCCAGTTTATTAATTAACTCGGTTTCTTGGTTGATTTATTTGTCTGCAGGTCATGATTTTGAGCAGGTTTTGGACATCTTGGAGGATCCTCTGGTGAAAGCAGACCCTGGGGAGGGGAAGGCAGGGAGGGATTTGCAAGGTGTGGTGATTTTGGTGTTTTCTCTGATTCTGATGGAAGCGTTGGAGGAAGGTGCTTTCCTTTCACTCCTCTGTCTTGGGAGTGGTGAGGAAGAGTCTTCTAGTGAGGGTTTTGGTTGGAAAAACAGCATTTCTGAGTGCCCTAAAGGTGGTGACCATCTGCAGCTGGAGAAGGTGTTACTCCTTCTCATGGTTCTTCTTTCATCACCCCAAAAAAGGAAAAACAAACCCCTCCTGTTTCAGGTTTTGGGTTCTCTGGTGGTGCCAGTCAGCATCTGGAATGGAAATCCTCATTTTTTTTCCCTGAGACGTTTTTACCCTCTGACATTTTCTCACAGACTGCTCCTCCTGGAATAGACCTCGCAGCCTCTTTCCACAAGTTAGAACTAAGAAATATTTAATAAAGAGGCGATTTAAGCGTTGGGAAAAATTCCATATGAAAAATTGCCACTTCCACTGGGTCACACAATGGTTCTTTAGAAAGATCTCAGGTTTGACCAGAATTGATGGCCAAGGCTACAACTGCAGAGTGCACTTTCCACCCAAATTGCCAAACGAGGTTCTAATTAGTCTCTGGAGATTTCTTGCAATATCTGAAATCACTTAATAGTAGCATTTGATTTTTATGGCAGTCTTTAGGCAGTTGGCTTGAGCCCTGCCTCTGCACAGTGTAGTCATCAATGCAGGGCTGGGTCTTCTCTCTGGCATCACCAGTTTACTCATTGCCATTGTAGTCATTAACTCAGGGCTGGGCCTTTGAAGGGTTAATTAATGTGTTACCTGCTGCTGTTGTAGTCATCAATACAGAGCTGGCTCTTCCCTGAAGGATCAATGTTCCTCGTTGATGTTGTTTAGTAACAGCTCAAAATGTGTCAGTAAAGGCTTCGTAGCCACGGTTTCTGGGGGAAGTGGAGCATCTAGTTTCAAATACTTTCCAC
This sequence comes from Parus major, assembly GCF_001522545.3. Lineage (NCBI taxonomy): Eukaryota > Metazoa > Chordata > Aves > Passeriformes > Paridae > Parus > Parus major. The sequence continues at coordinate 4,940,032 of NC_031792.1, read as the reverse complement.
AATTTGCCCTTTTCTTGCTTGGAGCTTGACTAAAAATGAGGAAATTCTCAAATTGCATTGGAAAGAAAGTAACAGAAAATGATGATCTGGGAATGTTTTAATGTTGGATTCTTGGGCATGAACTTTATGGCTTCCCTTGGTTTTCTTTCAGCATTAATCAACACAAATTAGCGTGTCAGTGGCGTGGGTTGGTACCACACCTGACACTCCACAGAGTAAATCCATGCTTGTTCTTCAACTGCCAGCTTTCATTTTGATGGGAAAAACCCCCAAAACCTGCATCTTTCCACGAGAAACATCTGATTTCCTGGAACTGCATTTTTCATGGAAGACCTCTGATTTTTTTTTGACGTGCACCGAGCACGGACATTGGCAGTAACACCTTGTACCAAAGGCTACTGATCACATGCAGCTCAAATCTATCACAGCCTTACTGCAGGCTATTAATACTTTATTAACTCCATTTCAACTCTTCCTTAAAGCTCCTGGTGTGACAAGTGTCTCTGAGTAGAAATTATTAAGAAAAGACGGTTTTTAATCGAATTATGGAGCGGTGCTGGGACACGTGTGCGATTCACACGGTGCCCTGCGCAGCCACATCTCTGCAAATATTCTGTGTGCATTTGCATGCAATATAAAACTGGATCTGGGGGGGATATGCTTCCAAACTATCACTGGAAAAGAAGTGCTTCTTAGGTGGTTGTTTCCTGCTGAGCCAACCCAAAGCCTGGGGTTTTGCATGAGCGACCAAAAGAGGACTGAATTTTGCAGAATTTGAATATTTGGAGCAAATCGTTTTAGATTAATTCTGGTAAAGGGAATGCCCTGAGTTTTAGAGATCTATTCCCATCCCAGGAAAAGAAGAGTTTTTTGGCCTGTTCCTATCTGTGAGGAAACTCAAAGTTTGAGGATGGTGAAAAATTCTGCACCACTGGAAGATTTGTGCCTCAGAGATGGGAACTTACATTTGCTCTTATTGCTGCTCCCCTCATTTAATCTCAAGCTCTCCCTTTCTGCCCAAACACAGAAAAATACTTTTAAAATTCATTTTCTGCTCCTCTTTTCCCTTTGCTGTGATGGTTTTTTTTGTCTCTCGTTGGTCCCGGCGTATGGAGAGTCGAGCCGGGACATTAATATTGATGCCGACCTCGGTTATTAGGAGCTGCATTTCCGAGTGTGCCAGCAGCATATAAATACCATTACTGGGTAATTAGTGAGCCTCAAGCTGGGGTTGGATTGAGCAGGACTCAGTGTCCTACTTTTGGGATTGGGTTTTGGGTTTTTTTTGTATTGGGCTGTTGGGGTTTTGCCCCAGGAAGGAGCCAGAGAAATGGAAATCCCAGCTCAGGAGCACCTGGTTGCTCAATGGAAGAGAAAGAATCAAAACAGAGAGGGATAGATGGAAGAAAAAATATCTGCCAAGGCTTTTCCTTTTTTTAAAACCTCCTGTATTTGAAATACAAAACAATAATTTCTGAGTTTCCTATGAATTTTCCCTTTTTTATTTTTTTTTTTTTGTTTTTTTACTTGTTGCTATCCTTTCTTGCTAATCTTTCTTTCTTTATTGGTTTGAAATTTCTCTTCCCATGCCCCACTTTAATTTTACTCCTCTGGTGCTATAAAAGTTTGGAAAAGCTTCAGTGTTGCCAAAGGGCAAATGCAACCAGGATTCTCTGGTTGGATGCACCTGAAAAATGGATACTCCTTGCATTCCTCACTGTCCAGCCCTTTCTGGATACAGAAAACCCTTTTATTTTATTGTGTCCCCCATTCACTTCTCCCCAGTAAATACAAGAAGGGTTTTTCCATCCAGATGTAGATGGGGAGACATCCCCAGGCTCACGAGATCCTTCCCTTTACCCCATAGTGAGGCTTTGATTGAAACACCCTGTGAATAATTTAGGGGTGTTTTGCATCTTTTATACCTCTGAACTTCCACTAAAAGGGGTTTTGAGTTGCTGCTGGCGAAATATCGTCTGAAGGTGAACAACCCCTCAATTTTGCATGAGCTAAAAGGGCTGTGAATGGGGAGTTGGGCTTTGCCTCTGAAGTCAGGTAGGTTTAATATATGAATTTCATGAATTAACAGGGAGGAAAGCAGCGGCTCCCTGCTTTGGGGGGCAAATCACTGCAGCTCACTGAGCCTCGGGGGATCACTGCAGGTTTTGGCATCACCTCACTGCACTCAGGCTTGCAACCCTAACCTCCTGCCCCATGGTACTGTCCCCCCTTTCTTTTTTAATTGCAGCTGAGTTGCCGGCTTTCCCTCTGCATGGAGATGTTTTGGGTGAAACCATCCCATTTTCAGCCCTCCTCACTGGCTGAGGTGTTTAATAGCTTTGCTAGGAGGAGGCTCAGCCTCGTTAGTGGCTCACCAGTGGGGTCCTGCCTGTGTCCCCCTGCTTTTGGGGGCTCACTGAGCACTTCAATGGCACTGAACTGAAAGAGAGGAAGTTCAGATATCAGAAAAAACCTGTTCCCTCTGAGGGTGGGCAGGCCCTGGCACAGAGGAGCTGTGGCTGCCCCTGGATCCCTGGAAGTGTCCAAGGCCAGGCTGGATGAGGTTTGGATCAGCCTGGGATCGTGGAAGGAGTCTTTTCCAATTGCAGTGAATTGAAAGAATCTTTAAGATCCCTTCCAGCCCAAACCCTTCTGGGATTCTCTGATTCTCTGACTTCTCTTTTCAGGGCTGACTGCCTCCCAGGGCTGCCTGAGCATCAACATGTGGGCTTGACAGAGTGCCTGTGTCAAGCCACTGGAAAAGATTTTAAATTCCCAAATAATTTCTTTTCCGCAAAACAAATGAATCTTTAGAAGGGCCTTTCCTCACAGTTGCTAAACCATTTAATTTATCTGAGTCATTTACAATTTGTGATGGGCCTGTTAATAGCCTGATGTGGGTATCAACATCACTTAGATGTGGGGGTCGTTTTCTTTCTTCTTTTCCTTTTTTTTTTTCTTTTTTTTTTTTTTTTTGCCTTTTGGGTTTTAATTTCTTGCTGGATTTGCCCCCAGAGGCACAAAGCTGTGTTTGGAAAACGTCAGCTCTGTCTCCCCAGCCCCTTTGTCATGCCGGTGCAGCTCGGGCTGAAAGCGCAAACCGCAGCCCACCCATGGGGACGTGCTGCCCTGCTACTACTTAACTGCTTCAAAGTACCTGTCTGTGATATGAAACATGCCATAAAACCAATATATTCCAGATGTCCCAGCAAATTCCCCTCAGCTCCGCAGTCCACCTGAAGGCAGTCCACACAGCGAGGTTCCCTGGTCCCTGCTGCCTCGCTCACCTCCAGAAGGAGCCGTGGTGGCTCATTTGGGCTTGCAGTTTGGGATGTGGCCATTGCTGGGCCAGGGTGATGACCCCAGGTTCTGCTCCGTGCAGTGTGGGGTGAAGACTTCAGCCACTGATGTCCCAGGGGGTGATTTCCTTCTGTGGGACTGGGGGAGATGGGGTTTGCATCCTTAGGTTTGGGGGGGTCTTTGTTCTGGAGGGGATTTCTCTCTCCATTTTTGGTCGGGGGATCTCCATCCTTGGAGTCTGCAGAATCTCTGTCCAATCTCTGTCCTCAGGGTTGTGAGGGTCCTTGGGTTTTGAGGCTCTACATTGTCAGGGTTGGTGGATCCCTGTACTCGGGGTTAGGAGCTTTATCCTCAAAGTTTGTGAGTCTCCATCCTTGGGTTTTGGAGATCTTCATCTGCAGGGTTGGGAGATCGCCTTCCTTGTGGTTGGGGAAATTCCCAACCTTGGGGTTAGGTGGATTCTTCCTTGTGTTTTGTGCAGCTCCATCCCTGAGGCTTGAGCATCTTCACCTTCAGAGCTGGGAGTGTATGTCCATTTTTGGGATATGGGGATCTTCCTTGGGTTTGGAGGAAAATCTTCATCCTTGAGGCTGGAGGAAAATCTTCATCCTTGGGGCTGGCAGAAACATCTGGGGCTGGCAGACCTCCGTCCTGGAAGGTTCTCCACCTTCAGGTTTGGGTTTGGACACCCGTGTCTGTCCATGGAGGGAGGACCTCTGTCCTCCACCCTGGATGAAGCCACAACCCACAACCTCCTCCTCACCACAAGGCCCTCGTTGCTCAGGGACTGCCCTTGGACAGCTGCAGATTTTGGATGATGGGCACCTCTGTGAGCAGAGCAGCTTCCCAACCTTCCCGCCAGCTCAGCAAATATGACCTTAATTGATTTAAAAGCTTCAGAGAGAACACGTTGGGGGGGTGTGTTTGCTGTTGAATTGGGCATTTCCAGGAGACACAGCCAATAATTCCCTTGGTGTGCTCTGTGTAGGTCCTGGCTGGCTGGGAGCACCATGGAAAAGCTGGAATAACAACCATGTAGAAGGCAATGAAGTAGGTACAAAAGCTAAAATTACTATTCATCGCTAATACGTTGCATGGCACTAATTAATTTTTAAACAGCCTCGCTGGGGACCTCATTGCTAAAACATGATGTTTTCTTCTCCGGAACTAGAACTGTTAACTCCAAACAAAGCAGAAGAAAGTCAGGAAGGATGAGGAACCACAGGTCCATTAGGCTGCATCTGAGTTGCCTCCTCTGATGGCCAGATCTGGTGGCCACTGTGCCTGGGGGGATGCTCTGTTAAACCCCTCTGGAGGGATTTTTTTGGGCTGGGGAGTCAAATCCAGATTCCCAGGAGTGCAGAAATCTTGTCTGAGCTGCAAGCATGCTGGAAGGAAAGGAAAAATATTTTTGATTCTGCTCTCACCTGTCTCACTTTACCCAAGTGTGGCTTTCCCTGAATATTTTTAACTCTGTTTTATTACTGGTCTCACAAGCCTCAAACTGGGGGATTGCTGTCAGTGCACTCACTGACATGAAAGTTATTTAATTCAGTCTTTGTGAGTGTTGAGAAGAGACTTTCCTCAACCTTTTCATTGCTGTTGACATCTAGATCAACACCCAAATTTATTTATTTGACATTTCCCATTTCCAATTAATCTGTGAAGTATTCCCCTTAAAATGGTCTGAGCTGGTAATGCTTTATCTTCCATTTAATGTTTAATTATTCTTTAATTATTTGGGCACTTTTCTCATCACCACTTTTGAGTCCACCTATTAATTCCTTTTAAGTTTCATCATCTCCAAAAGAAGGGAAATTCAGCAAGCTTTTGCTGAGTTTATTTTGAAAAATCTATCAAGTTCAGTAGTTCTACTTACACTTCTTTATTGTAAAATTAGGAAATATGATGGCTTGGGGGTGAATCTTTTTTCACGTTCTCTGGGTCTGATGGTACCAGGATCCAGCCTGAGCCAGGCTGTGTGGAAAATGACAATTACACCATTGAAATAGTGAGTTTTTTGCAGTTGGAGGGAGCTTTTGCTGTGTGCCAGTAGCAGCCCTGGGGTCACGGAGGGCTGGGGGAGCTCACGGCCCCCCCAGACACGGCGATTTCTGTTTCCATATGGAAAAGGGATGTGGCATCTGGTTTCACTCCCAGCAGCTGGCAGCTTGAAGCCTGTGTTTTTGCATGGTGTGGAGTAAAGAGAAAATAAAGTGTCGAATTGTTTGGCATTATCAAGGATTTCTGCTCCCCAGGACTCCTGCATAAAGAGATGGAAATTTTAGCTGCTGGAGCCAAGAAACACACAGAAGTATATGAATTTATTACATTTTATCTCATTCCCTCGCAAACAGCGCTGGAAATGTCAAAAGATCATCTATTGTTTCATCGTTTAGAAAGAATTTTTGTTTTCTAGTTGTAATTTCCTTGATGCCTGGCTGTGGGGAAGGAAGAGAAATTGGAGCAGGAGCTGGCAGGGCTGCAGCAGGTTGAACATGCAGGTTTGTCTGGCCATGGAGCTACATGCATTTAAATTTCTCACATCCCAGGTTTTTAATTTAACAAATGTAATTAAGGCTGGGGTAGGTACTCGGATTATTCATTTACTCCAGATGGAAAAAAAATTAAATTGAATGCAAATTCCATAATCAGACACGAAGTTGAGGATGTCGGACGTGATGGGGAAGTGTCAGCACATTAATCGGACCGCTTTCCCTAAACAGCACCCAAATCTAAGAGCCAGGGATTATTTGAATAATTGAGGTGGCATTTGATAAGATATCTGATTGCTGATATCTCCTTAAGACGGAGCCCTAATTGTAATTCTCCATCAAGAAGGATTAATCTGCGCAACAGAATGCACTGGGAATAGTGTGGTGTCAGACTCCCTCCCCTGAGTTTTGGTATTTTATCAAGGGCTGCCATGCCCAGGGAAGGTGCCAAAGTGATTTATCGCTTCTCCTGTTGCTTTATCCATGTGCCAGGAGGTCGTCAGGTAGCACAGTTTGGCACTGGGGATCTGAGCATCCGAGGCTGCCTGAGCCCCACGGCCCCAGCGTTGGGGCTGTGTTTTGGAGGTGCCTCCCATGGCTGGAGAAGGATGCGTCATTGCATCTTAATGTCCCTTCTTCGTGTCTTCAGGGCACAGCTGGACCTTTTTTTCTCTGGGAAAAGGAGACAAAATGGAGATAAACTGTCCCATCTTCAGCAGAAGACCGTGTTGGAGGGCCATGACGCCATCCATGACCCCACTCTTCTGATAGGACCCAATCCTGATGCTCTTGGAAAACATTTGGGAGTTGGGAGTTTGATGGACACTGACTCCCAACTCACTCTTGGCTGGGGTGGAGTTTAGGAATAGTCCCCCCTGTTCAGTGCTTCTACTGAGACTCTGCAAACCACTGTGCTGCTCACTGGATCCCCTGTCCCCTCCCCTTCTCCTCCTGGAGAAGAGAATTAGAGACATGGAAGGCAAAGATCATCATCAAAACGAGGGGTTGAGATAAGAACAATTTACTGGAAAATGGAATGAGAAAACAAATGGTAACAGCAACAATATTAATAACAAAAGGGTACAAAAAAGAGTGATTCACATACAAAACTGCTCACCTTTAAGCCAGAGCTGCTCTGGCTGGGAAGAGAGTCCCTTTCCTGCCCTTCCCCCCAAAAATGATGTGAAGTGGTATAGAATAACCAGGTCCTGGCCATGCCCCCTCCCAGCCTCTGCAGAAATTAACCCTCTCCTGGCTGCAGCCAGGACAGGTAGCAAGAGGAATTTCCACTCAGTCTGGCGACAAACACTTGGCCAAAATCATAGAAATCTTTCCTTGTGGAGTCTGTTTTGCTGCCAGCACCATTGGCTTCTCTTAAAAACAGGAATGGAAGGGTGGGGAGGGAGGGATGGACTTTCCTCCTTGAATCCCACCCCCTGAGTGAGACTAGAAAGGATTTAAATTGCTGAAATGGCAATTAAAATAAAATTGATATATTCATGTTGAAGATCCACTATTGTAAACAAATAATCATCATGGTCTTTCCTTCTCCCTTCCTCTATCTAGCAGCAAAAGAAAAAAAGGAAAGGGAAAAAGATGAAAGTGGGAAAAGGGATAAAGCTTGACAGAGTTTGCTGGTGGGTTTTTTTGGTCTTTTTGAGAGCTTGAATATTTTGAAACCAACTGTAAATGGAAATTCTTCCTTGTGAGGGTGGTGAGGCCCTGGTACAGGCTGGTTGGACAGGGATTTAGAACAAAGTGGGATAGTGGAAGGTGTCCCTGCCTGGGGTAGGGAGCTGGAACAAGGTGAGTTTTAGGGTCTCTTCCAAGCCAAACCATTGTGGGATTCCCTGATTCTATGTAATAAAAACAAAAAGGGTGTTGGGAAGAAAATAATCCTTAACTCTTCTGCAGTCAGTGCTTTGCCCAGCAGTGATGAGCTTGTGTTTGATTTTTCCTGCCTTTAAAGCAAATCGAAATGCAGAGATTTTTAATTTTTTCTCTTTGTCCTACAATCCCACCTCCTCCTGTGGCCATGTGCCAATGGCCACTCCTGATAGATTGGGGGAAATAAGTGATTTTAGCCAGGCTCTGGACAGTGCATTCACAACCAGAAAAGCGTTATATCCCCTCCAAAAAACCCAAACCCCATCAAAAAAAACCACTAATCCCCCCAACCAAACAAAAAAAATCCCAATTTAAATCACTTGAGATAAGTTGGATGTTATCTTAAGGTTGCAAATCGCTTGTTTGCTTCTCCAGCTGGAGCTGTTAATTCAGAACAATTAACACACCGTTTAAAACCCAGACAAAGCATATGGAGGCAGTCCTTGGGAAAAGAGTGCTTGGGATGGAGTTCCTCGATGTAAAATCAAAGGATAACTCCAGTTTGTCTTTTCCCTTAAATCCTGGCAGGTGGTGTGGGAAATGACACAAATACCAGAGAGTTTAGTCGCCCAAAACCCCTGCTGGATGTTAGGTTGGTGCTCAGAGCAAGAGCCAGCTGGATCTCTGGACCCAAAAAGAAATCAAGTGTTGACATTCATTGTTAGGATGAATTTACCACTGAGAGTGGCTTCAGCCTCCTGCTGATCCTTCAAATATTTCTTCTTGATGAAGAAATAATGAATCCTAGAGTGAATCCTAAAATAATGCCTGAATTTTTTTGCTGGCCCCTTGGCAATGCCACGAAACTCATCCCTGGCTCCATCCTTTTGGCCTTTTGCAGCATCATTTTGGGCAGCTGGCATTTATTTTCTCAGGTTTATTTTGATTTTTGATGCAGGTGGAGAACAAAAGCCTAAATCTGGAAAGAAACCCCAAAAAACAGCAGTTCCACCTTCTTAAAATACTGAAGTGAGCTCAACCTGCTTAAAATATCTCTGGGTCAAGGAGCAAGGAGGTGAGCTCATTGCTTTTCCGCAAGGACATAAAGCACTGTTAGATTTTTATGGGATGCTGTAGGAAATACTGCAGCAGTTGTTGCATTTTTTGCAGCCCAGTGGTGGCTTGTGGGATGATCCATCTTTCCTTCCACCATGTGTCCATGTGTCTTTTCACCATGTGTGTTCATCCATGCATCTGTGCATCCTTGGCATCCCTGAATCCACGCATCCGTCCATCCCTCATTTTTGGTCTTGCACATCTGACCAGAACTGCACACAAATTTCATTGAGTGCACCCAAGGATCTTATATTTATTTTTTTTTTTCACTTGAAAAAAATCCCACAAATCCAAATGTTTTCCTCAGAAACTTTACAGGAGTTGGCGTGGCTGAAGGTGCAGCAGCTTTCAGCATCCCTGACAAATGATGGGCAAAGGAGCTTTTCCATCTCAAAGTTGGCACTAAGATTTTGGGGTTGGGGACCCCTGTAACGTGAGCCCCCCAAAACCTTCATCCCCCAGAGCTGTGAAAGCCAAGCAGGTCATCTTTAAGAGCTTTTTCTGCAAACCCTTTCCTGTTACTCCCCCATCGGAGGATGGATGTAGGCAGCATCGGCAAATCTGAATAACTAATCAGAGTCCTCATTAACCCCCCACTGAGATGCTCAAACATTCACTTTGCTGTTTGTGAAGCAGGGAAAGGAAAGAAGAAAAAAAAAAGGAAAAAGGGGAAAAAAACCTCACAAACCACCCTGCATTAAAATTGATGTGTTATTAATCCCACTGTTCCAGACCTCATGGGTACCGAATTTTCCTCCGTCTCGCCCGAGGCCGAACAGTGTGGTGCTGCTTCTGCAGGGCACTTTGCCTTTCCATTATTTATCAGCACAGTGGAGAGAGGCTGCTTTTGTTCCCTGGGTCCAGATGTGTTCACATGCACAACTCTGGGGTGGGGATGTCCAATATTTCTCCACATGCCCCGTTTGGATGAATGTGAGTCCCCACAGCAGGGCTCTGCCAACAGACCTGTCTCTCTCCCAGCCGTGTTTTTCCTCAAAGTAGCTTTGCTTTTGCAGAAATACAAAAATATTTGGGTGGATGGGCATGTCTTGAATCTTTCTCTGAGAAAGGGTGGGGTTTGTGCATTGCCAGTTTAACTTCTGAAATGAAAACACCATATTTATTCTTCTTTTCCCCTTGGAGCATCCCCAGCCCGTATCCACAGGCTTGAGGTGCTACAGAAGTTGCACTGTAGGAGGAAAAGCCCAACACACCAAAGGTTCTTATCACAAAAGTCCTCCTGGCAGATGGCAGCAGGTGTTTGTATTTGGAGAGTCACAATCATCCCTTGGAGCTCCTTAAAGGGTTAACTGAAACTTGAGATTTGATTTCTGCATTTTTACTGTTTTTCACAGGTGCAGGGTTCCTTTGCTTGTCTCCATGGGTGTGGAGTTTGGGGCCAGCAGAACTTGCTGCTGGGGATAGTTTGTGGTATAAAAAGAATTCAAAAAACCCCAGCATTGGTGGGGATTTCACCATTTAAGGTTTCCCTCTAAGTCAGAGGAGCTGGCATTATTAAAACATGATAGTCACAATTAAATGGCATTGACATGATGAGGTTGGAAGCACCGTGTCCTGCTCACATTGAAAAGGAACAAAGTCACATGCCTGCAAAAGCCTTCTTTAAAATCCTACACTTTGCAAAAATCCTGAATTTTGTTTTGCTGAATGCCAGCTTTATTAGCATTCCCTTCCACTTCATTAAAACTTGTTCAAGGGATGCCCTTGGCTTTTTGCAGCCGGGCTGGAGGCTGCTGTCCCAGGATAACTGAGCTCCCATCTCTGCTCCTGGATGCTGTTCAGGTCAGCCAGATGAGGATTTGGAGCATCTGTGGGGATTGATGACTTGTCAGAAATGGTGTCTCATTCATGACCTGGGGCAGCTGCTGGATACAACCATGGGACAGCCTGGATCTTCTGCCTTGCATTGCCTGTGGTGGAGCATCTTGAAGGAGGCATCTCCTCCACTCCCTTTCGCATCGGGAGGACTTCAAAGGCCTTTGCTAAACTTCAAAGGATGCCTTTTGAAGTTGCTAAAAGTGCTCAAAAAGACTCCTCTCTCTCTCTCTCTCTCTGCAAGGGTGTTCAGGGAGGTGTCCCTGGTGGGGTTGGCTCCTTGAGTTCCTCGTGATGGGGACAAAAACGGCTCCGTTTCTGCTAAAGTTGCACAGTGTTTGTGTCCTAAATGTGTGCAGCACCCAAGACCTCAGGTCTGACCCCCTCCAAGGATGGAAATCAGCCTGACAGAGCCTCATTTCTGCTCCTTTTCCTCCAGCCCTCACACTTTGTTCACACAGCAAGCCCAGATGACAAAAGTTCTTCCTGTGGGATAGAAAGAATTCTTTATATGGATGAAGGGCTGGTGCAGAACATGAGCTTTTCCATCACCATGTCAGGACAAATCCAATGAAAACCAAGTCTGGGTTTGCTCTATGTGTTTGGCATGCTCCTCCAAGGCATCAGCATTGCTTCTTTACCATAAATAACCTTAATATTTCACTTGCTGTTGAAGTACTTCCTCTGTGGGGGAAGAGTTTTGGACTCAGGCCCTTCTGAGCAGATCTCTGCATCTCTCAGCAGGACATTCACCTGCCTGAGAAGTCAAGAGGCACCTTGATCTTTTGTCTCACCAAATTTTCTGTGTTTGGAGGTTTCTGGCGTGTTTTGCTCTGAAATGACCCCGTTGTTTCCATGTTTGTTCTTGGGCAACGACCTTAGGCCAGAAATGGCCCTTCCCCACACTCTGGACCCGTGTTCCTGGCTGAGATGATAGATGCCTGCTGTGAAGGCACAAAACCTCTCGTGTTGATACAGCCAGGGGTTTGGGGTGGAATTAAAACCAGGGGGAAAAGTTCTCATGGATCTCCTCTCTGGCCACAGCACACCAGACATGGCTCTGCTGGAGATGTAAAGCAGAGCTGCACCCCTGGGGTGGGTTTGGGGTGTCTGAGGAGCTCTCTGGAGTGCTGGTAGGTATCTCAGAAGTGTTTTGGACATGTGAGGAGCTCTCTGGAGGAGCTGTGAGTGTTGCTGGGTATCTCAGGAGTGTTTTGGGTGTCTGGAGGTGCTGTGAGTGCTGGTAGGTATCTGAGGTGTGTTTTGGATGTCTGAGGAGCTCTCTGGAGTGTTGGTAGGTATCTCAGGAGTGTTTTGGACATGTGAGAAACTCTCTGGAGGAGCTGTGAGTGTTGCTGGGTATCTCAGGTGTGTTTTGGGGGTCTGAGGAGCTCTCTGGAGGAGCTGTGAGTGTTGCTGGGTATC
>NC_031792.1:4927249-4927918 GCF_001522545.3 Parus major | reverse complement strand
AGGAGCTCTCTGGAGGAGCTGTGAGTGTTGCTGGGTATCTCAGGTGGGTTTGGGGTGTCTCAGGAGCTCTCTGGAGTGTTGGTAGGTGTCTCAGGTGGGTTTTGGGTGTCTGAGGAGCTCTCTGAAGGTGCTGTGAATATTGTCAGGTATCTCAGGTGTGTTTTGGGTGTCTCAGGAGCTCTCTGGAGGAGCTGTGAGTGTTGGTGGGTATCTCAGGTGTGTTTTGGGTGTCTCAGAAGCTCTCTGGAGTGTTGCTGGGTGTCTCAGGTGTGTTTTGGGGGTCTGAGGAGCTCCCTGAAGATGGTGTGTGCCATGCTGGGTGTATGGCACGTGTGACAGATTTGATGAGCAGCAGCCTGGTGCTGTTTTCCAGAGCTGTTCACGTCAGCTGTGAGCTGGTGAGGAGCTGTCCAGGGCTGGTTTGTACCGAGGTGATGCATCAGGGGCAGACTGAGAGGAGGTTTTGTGCATCAACAGCCATAGATTGGACTGTCTATATATAAAATATAAGGGATTTATACTGGAGATGTGAGGAGCTCCTTACCAGGAGATAAATATCAAGAGAGATGCATCAGACATATGGGAGGTCTCAGGTGATGATTATAGAGGTAATACCTGGAGGTGATGTATAATTGATTGTATAATGTATTATACAATCATAATATATAT
>NC_031792.1:4904191-4926725 GCF_001522545.3 Parus major | reverse complement strand
TATATATATATTGTATAATGTATTGAGGGACATTCATCAGTTGGATTTTGAAGGTCTGAGTGGATCACTGGAGTTGATATATTTGGAGAGATCTGGTGAATTTTATCCCTTGTATTCCTTTTTTTTTGCAAACACGAAACACCGCTGTGGCTGTGCTGGTCCTTGCTCATCTTCCTTTTTCCACTGAAGCTGCTGAGATGGGCCTGGAAATCTCAGTCCCATAAAAACCAGATTTTTTGGCAGTTGCAAAATCTTCTCTAGAATATGGATGGACTTTTCTTTATTAAACAGTGTCTGGGAGCTCCCTCATTTTGGAGGTGGTATCTGCTCCCCAGTTCACTCTGTCTGAGCCCAAAAACACATTTACACTCAAGGAAATATTATAACTGACCAGGGAAATGGCAACTGCCAGCATGAAGTGGGGGCACAGCAAACATCAGGTGCTGTTTCATTCCTTTTTTTTCCTTTTTTCTCCTTTCCAGACTTGGATTGTACCAGTAACCCTCAGTGAGATCCCGTGACAAACTTTCACCACCCAGCAGGAGTGGGAAAGGAGGGGACAGGACGAGTTCATTCTCCATCCTCTGTGGACAGACCAACAACAACTTCCATTTCTGGACATATCTCGGTTCGACCTCTAAAAATCTGATTTATTTTTTGCCCTTTTCTGGAGATTTTTAACCCTGCTGGGGAAAACCCCTGATCTAGCTCAGACATCAGTCCTGTTTTCATCCCCAGGGGATATTCCCACCTTTATTCCTTCATTCCTCCTATTTTCCCCATCATCCTTCAGAAAAAATGCATTAAGAGTGACTTGCCATCCATGGCTTCATTGACCCTGCCAGAATACCTTTCCTAGTGCAGACCTTCATCCTTTGCTTAATATTTCACTTTCTTATTTCATCATTTTCTCTCAATATTCAAATATTTCATTTTTGCTTTCCCAGGTTGAGATCCCTACCCAGTTTTCAGGGCAGTGGGAGGACACTTCCAGGGGCTCCCTGAGCACCCCCTAACGGTAAGGCTGCTTTGTTTTATATTAATTAATCAATTATATATATTAATTGTGCAATTATGTACATTAATTGAGTAGGATGTAGTGAGTCATGACCTTGGTTTTATTTGGTGCCTTTATCTGGAGGAATTTTTGCTGTGATCTGTTGCATTTAAATTGTATCAACCCTTCTCTAAATGCACTGAGCATTTCAGAGCAGAATTACACTTATTTATATTTTTTTTTTAAGAAATCAATCTGTGCAGGGAGTCTTGTTTTAAAGCTCAAGTGTAGATAACATATTGTTAAGAGCCCTACAAGGCATAAGCAGCCTGGAGGAAAACACAGATATATTTTTGTGAAAATACTCTGAAATATAGGCTGTTGTTGCTGCAAAATTTTGGCACAGCCAGCAGTAGGGTGCAGAGAAATGGTCACCAACTAAAAATAAACGAAATGCAGAGCTTAAAATAAGATATACATGAAACCAAGGGTTTCACAGTCCTTTAGTCAACCCTGATCACTAAAATTAGGGCTTGACAGAGTGACAAATGTGCTTGATCCCTGCCAAAACCAGGGCACCCGGCAGGTGACACAGAAAATAAAACCCTGTTGGCTACAGCTTCCCTCCTGCAGGAGCAAAGAGAAATCTTTGGTCACTGAAAGTGGGAGTGGAACCTTCAAAATGTGTAAATATTCTACAAAGGTTTATTCCTAAACTGGTTTTAAGTGGGGGCTTTTCAGGGAAAACCCCAAAGCCATCATTTGGTCCATGGACCTGCAGAGCATCTTTTCTTTGAACCTTTTCTTTTGAGTCTTGCCTCCTCTGAAAGTCCCTTTTCGTAAGGAGCAGCCAACAGGGGCAGGATTATTTCCCCCAGGCTGCCCTTTAAGCCCTGATTCTTGCTGGTGACCCTGCTTCAGCCAAAACCACAGAAACACAAAAACCACACGATGAGGGAAGTGATGAATTTCTCCTCACCTTGATTTTACCCCTTTCTGATAAAGGTGCAGGTTCATGTTGGAATTACCTTTCTGGTGAGTGTGGGGAGGATTGGGGTCACCACAATCACCACTTTTCAGGGGGATCCTCTCTGCTTGGTGCCCTCTTTCCAATCTGTATTTCAAACTGGGCTGCTCAGTGTTTGCCTAAAAGTGATGTCTTGGAGAGTCTCCCTAGAGCAGAGCCCAGACAGAGTTGAGAGAATAAAGTGGGGATTTACTAAAGGCTTGAACAGACACACCCTGGGCAGCCAAAGCCTCCCAGAGGCTGCCCCCAGGCTGGACAATGGGCACCAGTTTTTCAGCCAGATCTGAGTTTGGTTCATTTGCATATCAGGGGTTAATTGTGCAATCACAGCTCCAGGTAATGAAGTTCCCCCAGTTTGCCCCTGCCCAGTTCACTGCTGTTTGTATTTTTGGGGGCTGAGGCTGTTGGGTGTCCCTGGCTTCCAGGCCCAGAGGAATTGTTTTGTGTGGCCAAGGTGTGAAGACAGCAGCTGACACTTTATGTGGAATTTAGAGTTATGTACTTTGGGATTTGTAAAATATAAACACTAAAATCTCAAGGCATCAAAAAGACTCGGTTCCCTGCCACGAATTTTGTGTGCATTGGGTTGTTCTCTTTGGAGGAGCTGGGTCTGTGGAGGACACAAAGTGCAGCCTGGCCTGGAGGTATCTCCTGCAGGGAGACCAAGCCTGACCTGCTCAGCAAATGGTGCCAACAAGGTCCAGACACCTTCCTGTAAAGGCACAGAAAGATGTGATGGTGGTGGGTGTCCCCTTAATTTCCTTCTGGAACGCTGGGCTGGCATTGCTCGAGGTGGTTAATGATAGAAATTACCTGAAGTCTTCTGAGAAACAACTTGGTTTCCCTTGGATTCCTCCATTGTATGTTATTCCCCCAGTTTCCAGGCACAAAACTATTTCAGCTTTTCTTCTCCTGAAGCCCCTATGACCACAAGATGCACCTCTGAGGCCAGACCATACCTTTTGTCATTGTGAAAAATAAATGGTGAAAGAATTTATCATATCTGTCTCACACCATGAACACTTTCCAGTCCTTTTTTGACTCAAATCTCCTCATTGTGTTGAGTTCAGGCCAGGCTGAGGTTTACTCCCATTTGGAGTAAATGGAGAAGACATTCTTATTAAGCATCACTAAAGGAGTTTGAAACCCGCTGTAACTCCCAATAAATCACCATGTCATATCTCAAACATCTCTTTTATCATTCAGGCTGGAAATATGGCCAAAAAATTGCTTTCAAATGGGCAAATGAAAGATGTTTCAATTGTGGTGATTAATCAAGGTGCTCCCATCTCAATCTTCAGTGTCTTGGCTCGGGGTTTGGATAGGGACAACTCTCTGTAGATGCCAGAAAGCCTGACATGCCTCAAGGAAAACCTTATTTTTATTTTCTGGCCAGCAGAGTCAGAAAATTCTCTATTTTTCACAGGGAATTTTACATTTTACATTCAGGAGGAAGGTAAGATGGGGAGAAGCCAGAGAGTTGCAAGAGAGGGATGTGAAGTAAAAACTGCAAGTCAAGAACTCTGATTTATGAGGCTCCAGAGGGAGTTTTTCCCCCTCCCAAGGGGAAAACTTCCAAGCCTGATAGCAGGATATAGCAAGAAATGAGGCAGATTTAAGGGAGGATTTTATTTGGTGTGCTGTGGAATTGCTGTTTTCCTGATTTTCCCAGTCAGGGAAGTGGGAAGTCTTTGCATGAACTCTCACCTCCCCTGTGTTTCTGCAGTTGGGTTCACTCTGCTGTTTTTAGCAAGTCCAAAAAAGAAAAAGCTGGTGTCTGTCTGTGTTTACCTGGTGATACTCATGGAGGTTTTGGGAGATTTACATAAAACCTGTGAGATTTGAGTTGCAAAACAACCACCCCAGGAAGGCATTAAATTGAAATAGTCTCTAAAAATATGGAGAATTGCAGTATTGATTATGGGGAGTTTATGGACTGCAGCAACATTTACAAAAAGTCCTTGGTTTGTGGTGGGATCTGTGCCAGAATTGTTGGCAGTGTTGAGGGTCTTGCACTGGCATTGGTCTGCTTTGCATTTTATGATATTTGCAGAGGCAGAGAAATTGGTTGTTGTTATTTAATAATGTTTTTTCACAATTTAGTGCCCCCTCCCCAGGTCTCCAAAACTTCCTGCAGTTCATCCTGCCCCTCATGGAGAAAAGAGAAAAATAGAGAAAAATTTAGAATTTTTTTTTTTCTAAATTTTTAATAATTCCTAAAATTTCTAAAAAATTATTTAGAAAATAGAGAATAGAGAGAAGAGGCACACAAGGGATCATGGGTTGGGATGACAATTTACCTGAAACAGCAATGAGATAGGAAAACGAGCTTGTGACAGCAATGCAAATATCAAAAGTGTGTAAAAGAGAGGATGGAGCTTTACCCAACCACAGCCATGCCACCCAAACAGCTCCCTCTGCTCAGGACCAGCATGACCCCCCTGCTCTGCTGTGCTTGCTCCACAGGAATGAATTCCCTTCTCAGAGGAGAGAAATTCCCTTTCCCCTGCTCCTGGAAATGACATGGTTTGGTATCAAATAATATGAGGGTCTGGTGAAATTCCCCTCCCAGCTATTGTAAAAATTCACTCTGTCCTGGTTGAAACCAGGGCTTTGGTCAGGGACTGCAGGTGTC
Source organism: Parus major (assembly GCF_001522545.3). Taxonomy (NCBI): domain Eukaryota; kingdom Metazoa; phylum Chordata; class Aves; order Passeriformes; family Paridae; genus Parus; species Parus major. The sequence goes on along the minus strand of NC_031792.1, from coordinate 4,922,066 downwards.
AGTTTGGAATGGAAAAATTAAACAATGGTTTAATCTTTGAAGAGCAAGAGAGTTTTTGAGCATGTTTTTTCTCAGCTACTCATCCTCAAGCAGCAGCTCTGATGTCACTTTTGGTCTTGGGACAGAAGTTTTGTGGAATTCACAAATATTACAGTTTCCCATGGCCTTGTTCACCTTCACTTAAACCTCTTCTTCCAGCTCATGTCTCCAAAACTCAATCACATTTTTTCCATCTCCTTTTTTGTCCTCTGGGCAGCTCTTTTTAACCTGGCAGGGACCTTGGGGATGGAGCCTTCAATGCCATCTGTCACAGCATCCTCTGCACAAAGTGTCCACAGTCTGTCACTGGTGGGGGCCTGCAGGGCTCCATCCTGCACCCCCTGCACCCCAACATCTTCAGAAATGACTGAGACACAGAACTGGAAGGGATATTAAATATTAATCAGCTTTGCAGACAATACAAAACTGATCTGTTGAGTCCCCTGAAGGCAGGGAGGCCCTGCAGAGACCTTGACAGATTTCAGCACTGGGCCATCACCACGGAGCTGAAGAAGGGAAAGTGTTGGATTCTGCACCTGGAGGTTCAGGCAGACAAAGGAAGGAGATGCTGGAGAGCAGCTCTGCAGAAAGGGACCTGGTCCTGGTCAATGAAAGGTTCAATTTGAGTCAGCAGCAGAGGAATTTATGATTTTTTTAATGATATTTATGATAATTTAGGAGGAATTTGAGGCAGCCAGGTGCACATCCTTGTCCTGGGGGGCTTCAGGCCCAGCATCAGCAGCTGGGTGAGGGAAGGGATTGTCCCAGGTGGCCTCTGCTGGAGTCCTGTGGGCAGATTTGGGCACAAAATTGATACTGGACCATTAGAGAGCATCCTAAGGAAGGCAACAAAAATGGTGAAGAGTCTTGAGGGGAAGCTCAAGGAGGAGCAGCTGAGGGTGCTTGGTCTTGGAGGAGGTTGAGAGGAGTCTACAAGTTCCTTGTGAGGGGAAGAGGAGGGGCAAACACAGCTCCCTGCTCTGCAGTGCCCAGCGACAAGACCCGAAGGAATGGCCTGAAGTTTTATCAGAGGAGGCTTAGGTTGGATATTAGAGAAAGGTTCTTCACCCAGAGGGTGTTTGGGCACAGGAATGGGCTCCCAGGGCACTGGGCAGGGTCCCAAGGCTAGCAGAGCTCTAGAAGAAGGTGGACAATACTCTGAGGCATGTGGTGGGACTCTTGGGGATGCTGGGCTCCATCATCCCTGGGGATCCTTTCCAGCTCAGACTATTCCGTGGTTCTCCTCATTTCCAGTGGGGGTTTGAGGTTTGGTGTTGGCAGGGTGGAAATGTGGGTGCTCTGTGATTCCTGACCCATGGAATTAGCAGGTTGTGATGGAGAATGAAGAGCACAAGGCAAGGTTTGAAAGCATAGGGCAGGACTTTAGACTTTGGACATAAATTGTTTAGAGCTAATTGCTCTCAGAGAAGAACTGTTAAAGCATTCATCTGCTCCCAGAAATTTTTTTTTTGGACATTTCATGCCCAGCAAGAGGAAGTTTCTGCAGTTTTGGGGTTCCTCAGCTCCACTTCACTTCAAAGCTTTTTGATTTGCTGAAAAAAAAATCACAGCTTGCTCTTTTGGGAACTTTTCTTGGGCAGAGGGCTGGGTTGCACAAAATTCAAGTATTCTCAGGTTACTTTGAAGAAGCTTCTTTGATGTTTCCCTGTGCCAGTTTGTTTTGGAAGGTGCTTTAATGGTCTTCCCCTATAAAAATAACACTTTAAAATGTATGTAGGTATCTCAGCTCTCCACTTAAAAAAATGAGCAAAGTTGTTTAATGCTGCCGTTCAAGGTACATTAACCTTGTCTACTAAAGCTCTGACTGGCTCTTGCAGGTTTTATTCTCGTGTTTATGTTGCAGAGATATCCCTGGAGCCTTTCAGAGATGGGTATCTTTGGAGAGGAGAGAAATATTTAGCAGTAATTGTTCTTCTCATCAGAAATCCACCGGAGCAGCTCCGTCCTTTCTGTGGAGCTGAAGTTGGGATGAGGATTGGGAAATATTAATTAAATAAATACTAATAACAATGTAAACATCAAACAACAAAAAAAAAATTAAATACCCAAGTGAAAATTAAATTAATATTAAATAAATAAATGAATAATAAATAAATAAATGCTTCTTTTCCTGGTGCTCATCCACTGACATTCCAAACCAAGACTTTTTTTGGCATTGTCCAACACGGTGTTTCCTTCTCCCTTTTTTCCCCAGTGCTTATGTATTGACCAGCAGCTTTTTTAGGAGAAAAATAGAAAAGGGATTTGTTCTGGTCTAGACTTTGTTCTACAGAAATATCAAATCAGTATCTGCTTTAACCCATGCTTTCAGCAGAAACACAGGCTCAATTTCTCCCTTTTTTACCATGCAATAACTAATAACAGGATGCTGGGAGGTTGTGGAGGTCAGCACTGAGTAAAACCAGCATCTTGGCCAAGAGCAAAAGATGCTCCCAGTGCAAGAAAACCTCCTGGGATTGGATTGAAGAATTTTGGCTATGATATATTGTTAAAAAAAAATTAGAACTATTTGATGGCCCAGTGGTGTCTTTGCACAAACTTTCCTGATTTCTCCAGATAAGATGATGCATGAGCCTGTTTGGAATCAACCTTGAGTGTGGAGGAATGGTCAAGAATTGGTAATGTCTTGAAAAATTGGATTTTTTTCTGGTTTTGACCATTTAATAGCACTTGGTTTATTCTTAATAAGCTCAGGGTGGCATAAAGGACTTCCTGTAATGGCATGAAAACCTGGTATTCATCTTTCAGGCTAATGTGTGAATATTGGCAAAAACAGGCAAAAAAAGTGAAGATTTGTTGATAGAAATGGGACTTTCAAGAGGAGAGGGTCACTCTTAATTTGCTTTATGGCCAATCAAGAGTTGGCATCACCCGCCGAGGTCGAGCCTGTCCTGGTGGCTCTGAGTGAGATGGATCATCCTCTGGGGGATCCTCTCCATCCCTCCTCTGCTGTATTTCCTCATTTGAACTTGGCTGAATTCATATATCACAACCTTCAGCCTGCACAAGCCCTCTCTGCAGATGGTGACATAAAAATCTCTCAGCCTGCTGTGGGGGGAGCGGGAGTGACACGGTGAATCTCACAGCATCCCCTCTTCAAAAAAATCCCCCTCAGACAAGGAAATCTGCCCTTAACACTGAAAAATTGAATTTTTGGGGAAAAAAAAACATCCTTAAGTATCTCTAATAATTTTGTTGCTTCAGGTGGAGATGAAGAAAAGCCTGAAAAGTTGATTTTCTGATTTTTCCTGTTGAATCCCCCGTTATCAATTCCATGTGTTGCTGTGGGGCAGAAGCTCCTCAATGACTTGAAAAAGTGATCCCCATTTTCCCATTGGTTCAGAAATAAGAGTTTGGATTGAATATTAACATTTTGCTCTGAAAACAGTGATGTAGAGTCCAGAAAAGGGAATTTTTATTTTTATTTTTTTTCATTCTGCCCCAATTCTGAGCAGTCCTAACCATTATGAGTTTATGGCTGTTTTATTAATCAAGGAGGTCATATTCACCTGGAGAGTGGTGGGTGACTGACAATACTTTGGTTTTTTAAGTGTTTTAAGGAGTCATGGTAAAAAATTCCAACTTTTCAGCTTAGGCTTTAATTATTTTTACTTGAAAAATGATGAAATATATTGCTGGTAAAAAAAACAACCAGCCTATAAATCTGAGAGTCTTTTAGATAGGCACAGTTTGGGAAATACATTTCCAACGTAATGGCAACATTTCAGTGATAGCTGAAATAATTTTATTTCATAAGGAAATTTAGGATACTTTGATCTCAAGTCACTGCCAAAACCTGAAGTACTGCTGCTTCCAGAAATGAGAGAGCCTTTATGGGTTTTTATTGCTCACCATTTCTTTCTTCTGTGCAAATCCCCCAGGAGCTGCCTGCAATTCCTGCCCTCCTTGATCTCCAGATCCCCAAATTCACTCTTCACCCAAGATCTGAACATTTCCTTCAGGTGGGCTGGAAGCTGGCAGGGGTTTGGTGCTGCTCTGCTCCTTCCAGTGTCTGGATGCCCATAACCAAGACAAATTAATTCAAGGAATGGGGGAAAGAAGGAAAAGAGAGGAGATTCATGTATAAAGCAAAAAATACAAAAAATAAGAAAGGGTTAATGCATGCAATGACAGCTTTCAACCCTTCCTGTGTTGGCTGCTGATAAATCCACGGGGCTGACAGCTCTGCACTGTTATCCTGAGGTTCATGGCTGGGGGCTCCCACGTGGAACACCTGTCCAGCTTTTCCTGTGGCCACCAGACACTTTCCTGGATATTTACAGTGCCTGAGTGCATTTGTTTCCCCCAAGATAAATATATTGCTATTGGCAACAGCTGTCTCCCACTTTTATCCTCTTTTTTTTTTTCCTATCCCCACATTTTGCTGTCAGTCCTATTCTCCAAACAAATCAACACCCATAAACCTCAATGAAGGGCTTGATTTGAGCAGCTTAGATATTATTCAGCAATTAAATTGGGCTCTGGGCTGCCACCTTCTGGGAATAAACTCACCCAAAAAGCTCCCACCCCCCAGTAAATCGCCACGTGCTGGTTGTAGGATTGCTCTTGGCAGGAACAATAGATGCCAAGCAGGGTATTTTTCCCAAAATAGCAATGTCTTTTTATTTTTTTTTAGCTTCCCACCCAGATGTCCAGACTGTCACAGTGCTAAATTCTGCTTTTCCCCAGCTGAAACTCTTTCTGGTGGGGAGGTTTTTCCCTTGGTGTTACCCCCTGAGGACACAGATATTTGTGTGCCTGCAGCTGCGAGCTGAGTTTTGACATTGGACATCAAAGATTTTGAGCTGTGAGTTCACTCAGGAGCAGATAATTTTGCCTCCTGCTATTTTGCTGTTGGGAGGAAAAAGATGAAAAGCACAATTTTAATCCCATAAATGCAATATCCTCACTGCTAGAGGTCTGTGCCATGCAAGAACCCTGATCTACCTTCACAATGCACAGGATTTCGGGTGTGATTTCTTACAATTCCATTCTTGGGTTCTCCATATTTGTGCAAAGCATAAGAAAGAACAACCTCATTTATTCATGCAAAATAAATTAGAGTTGTTGACTCTCATCCCATGCACACAGCATTTGGTTTTCCTTTTGGATGTGGTGCATTTGTGACCTGGCAAAGCCTGAAACCTTGAGATCAGAATATTGCACCTCTTCCCCCAAACACCTATGGACCTCACAGAGAGAACTGCATTTTCCACAAAGATTCCCAGATGTGCCTTGGATCTGACTGAGCTCATCAGTGCCTCTATTCCTCTTTCCTGCACCTTCCTGCCTGTGACCATTTTGTTGTGAAAGCGATGCTGATGCTGGGTTTTGGTTATATTCCCTCACAATATCTCAGGGTTTTACATAACTCTGCATTTCCTCATGGGGTGGTGCCACAGCTCTTCCCCAGATGAGAAGTCAGTGGGAAAAGCAGTGCACCACAACGAGGAGATCCCTGGGGAAATGGCATCTCTTACAAAAAGGAGGCATTGCAAGAAGAAATTCACCTGTGGAGAACCCAGGAAGATCTGCTGGGTGACTTTGTGAGTAGGCCCAAAACAGAGCTCCGAGGCACAGAAAGGACAGGACAGAGTTTTTAAAAGAATTTAGGCAAGATTATTGGCTTTTCTTTCTAAAGCAACCACAGAGCTGCAGTGAAACAGTGGGAGAGGAGATATCTTCAGGGCCAAGGGCTGCTTTTGGGTCACATCTACCACCAGGTCTATTTGTCAGGGACTTTTCCCAACCACTACAAATTTGTCCCTTCCTGGTGCCCCTCTTTTTTCTCCATCTCTTTTGGATCTGAAGAGACAAAAAAAATTAGCCTGTTTTCCTCACAGAGAACTTTGGAGAAAGCATCAACTTCCAGTGAGGTTGGAGGTGGTGTGAGGACCAACTCCTCTGTTTATGGGGTGTGTAAAATCCAGGTTTGCTCCCTGGTTCAAATCCAATGAAAATTTCCACATTTCTGTGCATTCTGTGCAGTCACCTCAGCACAGGAGACAGCTGGGTTGGACAGCACAACATAGGAATATGTTAAATAAATTAATTAATGGATATATTAAATATGGTGGTGAATGCCCACACTGGATTCTCCATGTCCCTTCTGAGGATGTGACTCTGTGGTGGCTCAGGGCAAAGAGACACATCATTTTGGGAGGGTTTGATGTATAATTTTAAAAACTGCAAGTTTTGCAATTATGGTTTGTCTTTCTGCTTCCAGAAAAGAGGAATAGCTGGAAAGGGGATGGAAATCCCCATTTGGGCACTGTGGTTAGGCCTGAGAGGGGGAAAGAAAATGCCCTGGGTGTGCCAGGGTTCACAGAGGAGAAAATACCATGAGTTACACTGATGGCACCTTCATCTCCAAGAGCTCTCCAGTGAAGATCTCCCTGCTTCTCTTCCCTCCCAGTGCATTCCTCACCCAAAATCACAAATCTCAAAAAATCATTGAATCACAGCAAGGGTCATCAAACCACCTTGAGTTTCTTCCAGGGCTTGTGTGAGGAACTTCACCTCTCCCTTCTGTCTTTTATTTTTCCTTCCCTTTCTGTGGGATTTTTCTGGGGGAGGAGAGTTCCCTGGTAATGCATCAGCTCTGTTTTCCTGCCCACAGGTTCTCGATGTGATCCCAAGCAGGATGCACCATGTCTCCCCAGCACCAGCTCTGACCATGATGGCCACGCAGACAGTGCCTCCTCCTCCCTACCAAGACACCCCACAGGTGAGTGTCCTCCAGGACCCCAACTCCTGCATTTCTTACCTTGATTTCCTAAATAATATCTATTATTTCACCCCAGAGCATTCATCTCAGAGACTGGCAGAATGAAAACCCCTCCGATCCATCTCCAAAATTGAAAGATTTTGGCTAAAACTGTGGGTTTTTCCCCTTTTTGTCTGATTTCTTAAGCTGTGCCAAGGGAAATTTAGGTTGGATGTTAGGAAAAAGTTTTTTAGTGAAAGAGTGATAAAGTACTGGAATGTTCTGCCTGGGGAGGTGGTGGAATCACCATCCCTGGATGTGTTTAAATAAAGATTGGATGTGGCACTCAGTGCCATGGTTTAGTTGAGGTGGTGTCAGGGCATGGGTTGGACTCAATGATCTCTTCCAGCCCAGTGATTCTGTGATTTTGGGGTCTTTGGATCTTCTTGGAAAGCTGACATGACTGCAACCAGCAGGTTAATTCACTGGAAAGATTAAACATTTGCCTAAAACAGTTTAGTCATAGCAATGGCCTTTGATTTATTTCAATGGCATTTTTTAATAACCTTTGGCAGGGGAGAAAAAAAGATTTCATCTCCAGTGGTGCTCTAAGTGGTCAAATAGCTTTTCCAAGCATCTTTATGGAGTTGAGTTATTGTAAGAAGAGGAGTTTGTCCAAACTCTTCTGCAGCATCCCAGTGGGCTGGACTTGGGAGTTGAGGATGGATTTTGGAGATGATCCTACACCTTGTAGCCCATCTTGAGATTTTTTAGGGTAAATTTATATTGCATTTCCTCTTTTCCAGCCACGATGGCTGAACAGGGGTGATCTGTATTGTGCACTGAGCAAGCTCCACATTCAAAGCAGCTTTTTTTTTGTTCATATGGAAGATTTCAAGTTTTTCCTCATTTTGCTGCATTTCTCATCTGCAAAAGCAGAAAAATCTCCCCCCCAACAACAACGACAAAAAATCCACCCAACAACAACCCCACCAAAACCCCCAAAGCCTCAAGCTTGTCCTCTTCAAGCTAAAACAAATAAATTGACTTTCACACCCCCTCCTTGAAGCCACCCTCGTCTCCTTTCTCCTCATTTCCTTCGGTGGGAAAAGGTCACTTCTCACAAACGACACCTCAGTGGGGTTTTATGGCTCCTCCAACTTCTGTGTCATCATTTGCTCGCTCCACTGCTCTGCCTCCAGTAGGGATTTATTTTTTTTTTTTATCCAAATTTTTTTTTTCTTTCCCTTTTCTCACTTACTCAGCGGGAGCCACGGCACCGTTTGAGTGCTAATGGGCAATTTAAGGGACTTTTAAAATAGCCGACATTTTCCAGAGCATCCTTTGGAGACGTCCCCTCTCTCCCTTCCTTATCCCTGGCCCTTATCTGCCCCCTCTTTTAATACATTGAATTTTGGGGACCCTCAGGAGCATTGCTGACCAAATCCTTCCTTGTTTTACCTTATCAAGGGGGTTGCTCAAGCGTTTCTCTTTCTGTTTTGTGGGTTTGCACACAATTCTTGCAGCCAAGAATTGATTTTTTTTTATTTTTGTTTTTTTTTTGACTCGTCTGCGACTGCTGTGAACTTTTCACCTGAAAATTTGGGATTTCAAGGGAAAAGCAAATGATACAAATTTCTTCTCCCCGAAAGTGGGGAAGAAATGGGGAGGACTGGTGATAAATGGAAAAATTATTGATTATCAGAGTTACAATGAGCTCCTTCTCATCAGGGGAACCACTGGGGAGAAAAGTGCTAAAAAAAAGGGATTTGGGGAGCTTTGCATTTATGTTTTACAGCAGAGGCTGTGCAAGCTGCCACCCTCACTGGCAGAAACAGGCAAAAACGAAGCAGAAATGATGGGAAATCTGCCTTTTGGAAGGAAAAAATGCTTCATTAATCACTGGAATCTGTTAAAGGACTGGAACATGGAGCATCTTTTACACCGAGCACGGTCTCACTCCTTGAGTTCTCTACCTGTTGAAAATTAAAGTCTGCATTAAAATCAATTTTCTATAAAGAATGAAAACAAAAAGCTGAGGAAGAGTCTTCAGCCATTTCATTGGCAAAAAGAGGCTGTTTGAAAAATAAGTATTTTTAGCATCCAAAGTGGTGAAAGCAGTTTTTCCCTGTCAAAAATGCTTTTTAGGTGGTCAGAAGAGAGATGAAAAAAGGGAGGAAGTGGGATTTATTTACTTATTTTATTTTATTTTATTTTATTTTATTTTATTTTATTTTATTTTACTTTATTTTATTTTATTTTATTTTATTTTACTTTATTTTATTTTACTTTATTTTATTTTATATTTTATTTTACTTTATTTTATTTTATTTTATTTTATTTTATATTTTATTTTACTTTATTTTATTTTATTTTATTTTATATTTTATTTTACTTTATTTTACTTTATTTTACTTTATTTTATTTTATTTTATTTTATTTTAAATTTTTTTTTTCATTATTTATTTATTCTAAAAATATATTTAAGAAAAAAGTATTATTAAAAATTGGGTTAATTTTACATAAATTTCAGTACAGAAAGTGACAAAAAGCACCTTTCCCTTCCCCCCAAGTAGTTACAATAGGGACAAAAATGACCAATAACTAACTAACTAATTAACTAACTAACTTTATAAATATATTTTGAAAAAAAAAATTAAAAATTGGATGAAGAAGTTAATTTTTCATAATTTTTAACACTTTATCTTTTCTTCTCCCCTCCTCCCACTAATAAACGCTTTTTAATTGTTTATTAAGGGACAAAAATAAAAAAAAAATTGGATATAGTTTTATCTTTTTAAATACAAAAAATATTTTTTAAAAATTAAAAAAATTTACAGTTAAAAATTACAGGTTAAAATTGGGTGGAGATTGAGATTTTTCAGTAGGAGCCACAAAACCCCCCCAGTTCCTGGTGTCCTCAGCAGGTTTTTGGGCTCAGAACTGCTGTTTTCAGCATCCCACTGAGGAATAAGGTAAATTATGATTTAGGGGATTTATTCTCTGGACTTGATGTCTTTGACCACAGTCTTTAAATAAAATCTAAAAATGGGGGATTATGGCATTTAAAGCTGTTCCCCCAAAAAGCCCAGGAGCAGCCACCAACACCAGCAGAGGATTTCCTTCCAAAAGAGGAAAAAAACTCAGAAATATCCTCCCCAAACCTGAGAAATTTATAACATCCAAACCCAGGATTATCACACCTGAACCCCAGGAATTTGTGGTACCCAAACCCAGAAATTTGTAATTCCCAACCCCGAAATTATCATCCCTAAACCCCAGAAATTTGTGATACCCAAACCCAGAAATATCACAAACAGCATCAAGCAAACAGCATCTCCAAAATATCTCTTTTACCCAGATCCCATTCAAAAACTCAGGGGTTTTAAAATGTTTTTAACTATTTCTTTATTATTTTTAATTTTTGTTGTTTTTCTTCATATTTTTTTTTATTTTTTACATCTTTAAAGCCCTTTGTCATTTTTTTGCATATTCTACATTTAAAATATATTTTTAAGGAAGTTTTAAATGTAATTTAAATTTTTTTCAACATTTTAACAACTTTTCATGTATTTTCTACATTTTAAAGCCTTTTAGATTTTTACATAATGGCAAACATATTTTTTTTCATTTCTCTGTATTTAAATAAATTTTTAACATATTTATAAAGCATTTTTTGGTTTTCACATCTTTGAATGTATTTGCAACATTTTAAAACTTTACTTTTCCAATATATTTGTAAACACATTTTTAGCTTTTTTGAAACATATTTTAATAAATTTTAGTAGCTAATAATAATAATAATAATAATAATAATAATAATAATAATAATATAATTATTGACATCATTGTATTTTTTCATCACTTTTTTTTGCTGCTTTTTAAACAGAATTTTTTGTGCTTTTTATTTTCCTTTCTCATTTACATTTTTTCCCCCTCTTGCAACTTTTTTTAGCCATTTTCCAGGGGAAAAAAAAAACCAACCCAAACCAAAACCCACCTGCATTTTTTTTTATCAAAATTTGTAACTTTTACACCCAAATATTTCCTCCTATTTCCCATTTTCCCACTTCCAGGAATCTGCTGCCTTTTCCCTCCCCACCTGCTCCTCCAAATGCCATTTTTGGCTTTATTTTTTGCCTTCCTCACTATTCAGCTGCAAATTTCCCCCATCCCAGAGTCCTCTCCCCTCTTTTTCCATAGACTTGGAATTATTTTTACTTATTTTTTATTCTTTTCTTTAGTCCAAGGTGAGGTAATGGCTTCAGAGCAGCCCCAAAGGAGGATTTTTTATTTTGGGTAATAGCTCAATTAGTTGCAGACTTGGCTGGGAATATTCAACTTGGCAGGATGCAAAAAGGGCTTTGGAATCCTGGTAAATAAATGTGATGAGGGGGGGAAAAAAAAGGGGAAAAGGTTGGGGGAAAAAAGCCATTTTTTCTGAATAAGTGTAATTTTCCACCGATGTAATAGGGAGAAAAAAGGGAAAGAGGATGAGGAATGATGTGATGGGGCTGGAGCATCCCAAAATCTGCTCTGTTTTGGTTTCAAATGGAAAAAGAGGAGGAAAAGGAGAAATCCCAACTGCTGGGATCAGGAGGGGAAGTGAAACCCAAATTTCACTCATTTCTTTAGCACCAGGGAAGGGAAAAAGGGACAGAAATTGAACCTGATGGGAGAGGAGTTGGAAATTAAATAGAGCCAAGTGAATTTGCAGGTGCTGGAGCCCAACTTTGGAGTTATGAACAATAAAGGAGATTGAAAAGGAAAAAAAAAGTGGGAAAAAAAACCCAGCAAAAGGTCAGGCAGGAGATATTAAAGGCAAACATTTTAAAAGCAAAAGGTGTCATGGTTTTGGTCCATCTTGGGGTTATAATGTTTTACATATTTGTGTATAAATGTACATATATACACATTTACACTAATTAATGACATGATCATTTATGTGTATGGACATTTTTATATATTAACAAGCACAAATAAATGTAAAGGCGTATCAGACAAATAAATAAAAAATATGTATAAGCCCATTTCTGTATAAACACAGAAATAAATATGTTATAGTGTATCAGAGAAATAAATAATATATATTATTTATATCAAAAACCAGGAAGAAACATTGAATAATTATAGATAATATATACAGATACAGAAATAAGTGTATTAGACAAATAAATAAATTATATATATAACATTTAACAAGAACCAGAGCTTCCTTTTGCTCCATGCCTCGAGGGAGGATTGAACATTTACAGGTAAAAATAGGCAAATACTAATTTTTTCACAAATTTCAGCAGAGAGGGAGGCAAACCAACCCCTTTGCAATAAATTTCCACTGAGATTTTAAGCTGAAACCACTGGATTTTGGGTGCTGCTGATGCATTTGAACCCCAGTCCTTTCAAATTCTCCCTGAAAATTTTTATTTTGACTGAATCTTGTGATAATAATGCAAAGCACAAGTTTGACCTGAAGTGTGACAGCAAGTAATCAAGTTTTTTTTTTAAGGATTTGATATTTTTAATTAAAAACTGCCCCATAAATGGGTGTTGCCCTGTTCCAGGGGTGGCAATTTTTGGGTTTGGTGCTGGAAGGAGGCTCAGGAGCAATGGCACAAGAACCTCTCCCATCTTCAAGATCCATATTTACCTAATTATGTTTTTATAAATATAAAAGTTTATAAAATAAGCGCAATGTTTGTTGTCAGGGTGATTTATTGCACCGCACCTCCCCGTGATGGCGGCTGAAGTTGGGTGATTTGGGCACCAAAAAAATCCAATTTTTTTTGGCTGTCTTCTCACAGCTCTGAGGTGACTCATTGCTGGGCTTGGTGAGCTGGAAGAGGTTCACCTAATTTTGGGATAAAACTGAAAATGACTGTGTCTAGACAGTAATACCTGCTTTGAAAGAATTCTTGGCAAACCGCGGCGTTGCAGCTGATTAAATCTGGGACTTCTGTGCAACATCCTTTCCTAAATTACCCCACACAATAAAGATGGTGGGACTTTCTTCCTGTGTTTTCCCCTGGTGAAAAGTGGGGGAAAATGTGTTAAAAATCTAAATCTTCTCTTTGCAGGCAAAGATATTCCTTGCTATGCTTTACCTGCGTCCCGAACTCCCAAAACTCCGCGTGGAACGCCGTAAAACTCGCGGGAAAAGCGCAACAAAGCCGATTTTGAGGTTATTTTACATTCTTTTTCCCCTCTCTCCTTTATTCCCTGCCTTCCCCAGATGACAGCCACAGCCCAGCAGCCCACCAAAGCCCAAGCCGTGCACCTCACCACGCCGGCGGCGGCTGCCAACGCGCCGGTGCCGGCCGCGGGCGGCGACCCCCAGGCGCAGCTGGAGGCCGACAAGAGAGCTGTCTACAGGTGAGGCAAGATAATTGCATTCATTAATGCCTTTTAATTAATGGTTTCGTTGCTCTAATGCAGGGTTATTATTGCATCTATTCGGCGATGCATTAATTAATGCATCGGTTCGTTGATGCATGCGTTATTATTATGCATTATTAATCTGCTGTCTTCTAATGCATTAATTAACACGAGGGAAGGGGGGAATTAGCAATTAGCTCCTTTTTAGCAATAATAACCATTGATTATAGTGCCTGGTGAAGGAGCTCCTTTGTGGACTTTGTTTTGCCCCTTGAAAATATTTAAAACCCCCCTCAAATTAACCTTTTTTTGGGGAAAAGCCGTGTGATTTGGGGCTGGACAAGGAGTGAAGTCACACATTAACCTGAAATGTGCAGTTCCTGCATCTCTGCATGGTGTGGGCAGTGATGGGTGACTCCTGCTGTCCTTTTTCTTTCAATTTGAGCATTTAAATATATTATATTTTATCTTATTATATTTTAATATGTTATATTTTAATATATTATATTTTATCTTATTATATTTTAATATATTATATTTAATATATTATATTTTAATATATTATATTTTAATATATTATATTTTAATGCATTGTATTTTAATACATTATATTTATTATATTATATTTTAATATATTACATTTTAATATATTATATTGTAATACATTATATTTAATACATTATATTTAATATATTATATTTTAATATATTATATTTAATATATTATATTTTAATATATTATATTTTAATACATTATATTTTAATACATTATTTTTAAAATATTATATTTAATATATTATANTTTTAATATATTATATTTTAATACATTATATTTTAATACATTATTTTTAAAATATTATATTTAATATATTATATTTTAATATATTATATTTTAATTCATTATATTTTAATACATTATATTTTAATATATTATATTTAAAAATATTATATTTAATATATTATATTTTAATATATTTTAATATAGGCAGTTACTGCATAACTACTGTAAGTAATATTCAAATTATGTAAATAGTATAATTATGTAAGTAACACCTAATTGTACAAGTGATATGTGATAATTTACAATATTAGATCATATTCTTACACGATGTAACAATATTCTAATAAAATTAGGGTTAAGGTTTAAGGTTTAGGATTAACCCATCAATGACCAGGGATGTGGGGCCTTGTGAAGCAAAAAATTGCAGCTTGGACTTGAAGGAATTAAAATATTTGTCCTCCAAATATTCAGATCCTACAAGGCTGAAAGGCCTGAAAAGGTGGATGAAAGCATGGAATAAGCTCACTTTTTCCCAGGAAAACACAAAGGATTATTTGCTGCAGGTCTCCCAGTGATGGAAATAATTTCCTCAAAGCAAAAGAAGCCATTTGAGGACAAAACCACCTTCTTTTCTCCCTTCCATGAGGAATTCTGCAGCATTTGTGGGATAAAGGGAAAAAAAAATCAAACCCCACCCTTGGAGTTTTCACAGCCTTAACTGGAAGGTCAAAAAAATGCAAAAATTACCTTATGGGAGGCATTCCCCTGGAAAAGATGGGGGAAATTTGTTTCCCAGTTCCATGTGTACACTTCTTGCCCAAACCTAGACATTTATTTTTGGGAACTAGCCAAAACAACCCCACAAATACATTTTTATATAAAACAAATATATACTGCTATATATTTATGCAATACATTATATAATTACATAAAATATAAACCTTTTTTTGCTGAATATCCCTTTTCCAGTGGTTAAAATGGATGGTGTATATTCCATTAGGTATCAAATGCACACAAGGATTTTTCCTCAGCCCTCTGAGGTCCATTTCCCTCCACCCAAAACAATGGATTTTTGTTAATTTTCAATAATTGCACCAGGGCAGGAGGCATTGGCTGTGTCAGTCAATCAAGCTGGAGGAAAATCGCTGGGAAAATGTGATGGGAAATATAAAAACCCATGGACAAGTCACCCTGCCGGGTTTTATGCCCTAGCAGGAGGTTTATCACCCGTTAAAAAAATAGAAAAAAGGGGAAAAAAAATATCCTTCCCCACTTTCTTGATGTGGGAGCAGCTTGGCAGGGACTGGGACAGCAGTGTCACTTCTCAGCTGCAATTTTCTGTCAGCTGAAGTGTTGTCTTGACTTTATGCAACAGCGGGGTTGGGACTTCCCAGTGGATTTTGGACCAGAAAAGATGATGCTCCTGAAGGGAAATGATGCTTAAACCACCCCAGCACCACAAATTGGATTTTTCCAAGTGGGAAATGGCTGGATTTCTTTGCATTGAGTTTGGTTGGGGGCTTTTTGTGTGTTTTTTTTTTGTTGGTTGGGTTTTTTGTTTTGTTTTGTTTTGGGTTGTTTGGGGTTTTTTTAGGGGAAAAGGGGTGAAAAAAAATATAATTCCTGTTGTGATGTGCCTGCTGTGCTGCTGGCTTGGCTGAAGGTGGGAAATTAGGCCATTAGAGGAATTCATTCCTCTTTATTAGCCCGTGTCGAATCCTTTTTATTAGTGGCAGCAAACGACCTCTCTCCTGCAGGAAAATGTCAGGGCTGGTTCAGCCTTTTCATTTGGAGGATTCCCTGGCAAAAAAAAAAATACCAACCCAACTAACAAAACAGTTTTTCTTTTTGTAATCAGCAAAAGCAGATTTTTCTACTCCAAAACTCTCCTTTGTGCTATAAGGGGTGGTTTCTACCTCTGGAACACCCACAGTGGGGGAAAATCCTCCCCTGTGCATCCTGGATATCCATCTCTCTGAATATCCACTGCAGATTTCATGGCAAAATGCTCCAGCTCTCAGTTTTTATGCCACAATCTCCACCTGCCTTGCTGGGCCATCCTTTTTCTTTGCATGGTGTGGCCACAGAAATGCTGGAAATGGAAAAAACTGTGCTTTGAGTTGGGTTTTTTCCCATGCAGAAATGAAAAAAAAAATTCCCAATTCCACAGCAATTCACAGAAAACTCGTGGTAAATCCCCAAATTCCAGCACTCCTGGAGACTGCTCTCAGAGGGTGCCCTTGGTGCCCTCCCTTAACCCCTCCCTGGGGGTCTTGGCCCTCTGATTTCATCTTGTTTGTTGTTTTGGATTTTTCTTTTTAAATACATATTTTTAAAGTTTTGATATATTTTTTCTGTTTAATGTAATTTAATGTTACTTTATTTTGTTTGGATTTTTAAAAAAAAATTATTGTTTTGCTTCATTTAATTTTGTTTTTACATATTGATGGATTTGATTGGGTCGGATTCCAATTATTTATTTTTTTTAAATTTTATCTTAGATTCTGAATTTTTTATTCAGCTGAAAAGCAAACCATTCTACCCTCAGCCATGTTCCTTCCTCCTCCTGCTCCCTTCCAGCCCCAAAACCTTTCTGGGGGCCCAGAGCAGTGTTAATATTGATAACCCCGTTATCAATACTGAGGAGCACGGGGTGATGCTGGCAACGTCCTTGGCCAATGCAACCCCTCAAAGAAAAGGGGCTACAAATTTCTGGGGGGCTGCAACCCCCTTCTCCCCTCCCCAAACCCCCATCCATGGGCTAATTCCATGCCTCTGCTCCTAATTGATGGAGGGGCTCTGGAAATGGCAGCAGGCACCTGCTGCGGTGCCACCGCTTCGTAAGTCCCAATAATTCAGCTTTACGCCTGGAATTTGCCTTTCATATCCCTTGGCTAAGCTCCGGCGGGGCTCCTGAAATTATGAAATGATTTCCCCCCCTCGCCACTCTCTGCTGCAGCCTCGGTGAATCTTGCATTAAACCAGGATCAGGACAGATTAAACTATAATATGCTGTGGTATTAGCGGCTGCAAATGAAGACTTAGCCAAGGGGTTTAACCCCTTCGCCTGACTCCGACTCAAAAAGGCTGGGAGGAAGTGATTTGTAATCATCTTTTGGGCCATCTTTTGGAGGTAAGATGGTGGAGCCAATCCCATTGTGCTCGGATAACTGAAATGCTGTGGAGACCATTCCTGCAGGAGTATTTTGCATTTCTGCCTGGAAAGAGTCCATAAAACATTTTTTATTTGAATTTGCACAGCTGGAGAGGCTCGCTGAGGCTTGCCCTAAGCTGTGGTCTTCATCCTCGTATTGTCCACGTGCTTTGGTGCTGTTTGTGTATTTGCATTTTATATTGCATCGGTTTAGCATCATCACTGGAGAGGTTTGAATTTCAAGAAGAGCCATAAATTTTTGTTTTCAAGATCATCTCATGGTAAGAGAGAAGTGGGATTTGGCCCATCTTTGTGGACTTGCCAGAGGTGCAAAGAGACCTCTTGGTGGAGGAGCAGCCCATAGCAGGGTTGGTCCATAGAATGCTGCAGGCAGACAGGAGTCCCCATCCATCATCTCCAGCCAACATTTTGAGGTAAAATATTACAATCAGTGAGCAGGTGCTGATGTCCATCCTCGAAAGGAGGAGCCACTTGGATAGCAGATGGCTCCAGGACATCTTGTCTATGTCCAAGACAGACTTTGTGCCCATTTGGGAAATGCTGACTTTGGTGCAGTGATGGAAAACACCAAGACTTTGGAACAAGTCATTGCCTCAGGGAGGAAATAGTGAATTTTACAACTTTTAAGTTTTTTTTTTTGTTGCTGAAAGAGATCAAGAGGCAGCACTTCCAGTGTGACTTGGGAGTGAGGTTTGCACCACCAGGTTCTTAAAGACTGGGAGAGAATGATGGATGATGGATGGATGATGGATGGATGATGGATGATGGATGGATGATGGATG
>NC_031792.1:4892324-4903656 GCF_001522545.3 Parus major | reverse complement strand
ATGATGGATGATGGATGATGGATGATGGATGGATGATGGATGATGGATGATGGATGGATGGATGATGGATGAATATGGATGATGGATGGATGATGGATGATGATGGATGATGGATGGATGGATGGATGGATGGATGGATGGATGGATGATGGATGGATGGATCAATAACTGATGTGGGGTGAAGAGGCACATGGGACCTAAGACAGTGGGCATTATGGGTGGTCTCCTTTGTCCTCTGCAGGCACCCGCTGTTCCCACTGCTGACGTTGCTCTTCGAGAAATGTGAGCAGGCGACGCAGGGCTCTGAGTGCATCACCTCGGCCAGCTTTGATGTCGACATTGAGAACTTTGTCCACCAGCAGGAGCAGGAGCACAAGCCCTTCTTCAGCGACGACCCCGAGCTGGACAACCTGGTACAGGCAGCTGGGGCTTGGCAGATGATTTTTGGGGGGTGTTGACAAGGTAGGGGGTGAGGAACAAATGAAGATCTACCACCATGTCCTTGGGCTCTGTGGTGTCATCTCAGCAATGTTTTCCACACTTGTGAGACCTTCTCCAGGACCATCTCCAGAAGATCCCCTGTAAGAACAACCCCTCTGGCCCCTTTTGGCTTATTGTCCCACACAGCCTTCATGGGGTCAATGAGTTCCTGAAAACGTCTGAGATGGTTGGCTGGTTTGTGCCCCAAAACTTGTCACCTCTGGAGGAATTAGGAATTACTGCTCCTCATGCAGCTCTCTCATCTGGCACCATCTGGTTTGCAGTGTCCTGGCCAGCTCAGCTCCTAGAAGCAGAGCGAAATGAAAACATTTTCCATAGGGTAATGGATATCAACAGTTTGGAACACTTGGTCTGGTTTTGGTGGATTTTGTGCCACATCAACTCAAACTTCCTCCTGCATCCATTGCTGCTGAAAGGTGTCTCACAAGACTCTGCTTGGGATTTCTCTCAAGGTGTTGACCTCAGGAAATGTCCCCAAATCCTGTTATTTTGTCCAGAAAGCATCAAAACATGGTCTCCATGGCAAACATCTGGGTTAAGACAAGTTCATGGCACTGTCCTGATGCTCCACAAGCAAATTTTCAAGTTCTGAAGAGGAATTCTGTGCACTTCTCATGAT
The DNA here is from genome assembly GCF_001522545.3 of Parus major. NCBI lineage: Eukaryota > Metazoa > Chordata > Aves > Passeriformes > Paridae > Parus > Parus major. The sequence goes on along the minus strand of NC_031792.1, from coordinate 4,902,536 downwards.
GCAAACAGCAAAACACCTTCCCTGGGGGGCTGTGTGTCCCATGGGACATGTAACAGAGGGATTTCCATCCCAGAAAAGAAGCAAAATCAGGCAATTCACAGGCTACTTTATTATTATTATTATTTATTTTAAGTATTACAGGTATCAAGGAGGCAATTTTGAATGTATCACAAAGGGAAGAACTAGCAAATCTTGTCTAGGTGCAGGAATTACTGGTTTTTTTAAAAAAAAGTAAGGAAGGATTTCAAGGTGAAGTAAAAGCTCACATGTTTGTGCTTACATGTGTGAAGGAGAGTTTTTTAACATCCCTAAACCAAGAGTCTGTGGAACAACCTCCAAAAAATTTGCAGGCAAAGCCCTTTTTGCAAGAACTTGCAGTCAAGAACAGAAATTGCTCTGGGACAAGCAATCAAAAAAAAAAAACCAAAACCAAAAACCCAACAATCCAACTGATGTTTTGGATTATTTCAGTTTTTGGACTGAGTAAATGCTGAGGTGCACCAACAAACCCCAATTGCATTAAATTGCATAAATATGGGTGTAATGGTCTAGCAGGAGGAGAGAAAGAGCCAGGTGAAGAAAAGAAAATTAAGATTTTGGGAAAGGAAAACATTTCTGCAGCTATCAGGATGAAACATCACCAGCAAACAGTGCAGGAAATGTATTCACACTGGTTATTTTCAGGGTTTTTTGTGGTTTCTAAAAGAGAAAACCCAATACACAGCAATCATGGTTTGTAGACATATTCTCTTGCTGCCAAGGTGAAATTTGGCCATGAGCAGTTGGATTGATCCCATGGATGACCTTGCAGCACATGATACATTCATAGTCATGTTTTCCTGTATGTGTTGCTGTGTCATTCTGTATATCTGTATCTCAATTTAGGGTTTTTTTTTTCTAGTTCTAGTACATAGCTGGATTGATATTTTCTATCCAATGTCCAGAACTCCTCTGAAAAAGGAGGAGCCATCCACCTCAGCAACCTGCATCAAGGTATTATACACATCTAGATGTGTATAAGACCAATGTCCAGAACTCCTCTGAAAAAGGAGGAGCCATCCACCTCAGCAACCTGCATCAAGGTACAGGAGATGGTTGATAGGATGCTGGAGAAGCACATTCCTGTTGGTGAGAGACACCAGTTGAAAGAAATTTTGTGTTTAAAAGTCTTGCAGTGCTCAAAACACAACATTTCAACCTGCTCTTGAGCTGACACTTTTCCCTTATTTACATTGTCCTTTATTTTTTGTTATTTTCTTTTTTGTTAACTTTTGTTATTATTTTTTGGGTGCTGCTTCTTCTTTTTTTTATTTAACACCACCCACTTGCCAGGAATTGGTGATGGCACAGCAGGGCTGAAAAGGCCAGTGGCATTAGCTATCATTAGAATAAGAGTCATGTATTCCTCGCTGCCAAGATGCACATAATTAGAAATTAGAAAAAGGTCAGATCTCACCATTATCAACTCAATCAGCTGCCGAGTGCCACACAGTCAATTAATTCAGCATCTGTATTTTTTACAACCCCGCGCACGTACGCCATCGGACTGTAACTCTTTATCCGGACAGATATACGACGCAGCGGAGCAGGGACATAAAATGAGACCCTAAGCAAATGAGCTGAGATAATTGAGAGATTTATTTTTTTACATATATGTGTCAGGTCTTCTTGCCTTTGCCCTTGAATATTGACTTTCATGGCCGGTGAGCCTTGGGAAGATGTGGAAATCCTGGGTACGACACCTCCACCTTGTGCTTTGCCTGTGTCAGCTGTGGAGGAAGGGGAAAAAACCCCAGGAAAAAAAAAATAATAAAAAAAAAGCTAAATAAAAGGTTATTTCCAACCATTTTTCAACCCATCATCCCTGTTATTTACCCACCAAAAATTCACTTTCTCCGTCGTGGAGCTGCCGCTGGAGTTCGGCCCTGGATTTTTCAGGATGTTTCCCAACCATGGCAACTTGCAGTTTGTAAAGATGACCACTAAAATTTGCAAGTTAAAAACACTCTTTGAAATGCAAAGACTCTTTGTTACATAAAACCGGATTTATTGCCCCGGAGTGAATAGCTGAAATTTTATATATTATGCAAGATTTCAAACAGCGGCTGTAAAACTTAAGGTTTCAGCTCGGTGAGAGGAATGTTTTATGTGTAAATTTTTTAAGGTTTATGGGGTACTTTTTAATGAGGCCCAGGCTTTGCACCAGCAACAGCTCACGGCTGAGCTGCAGCCCCGTAATCTTGTTAGAAGAAGTGGCCTCCAGAGAATAACCAAACACTTCTCAACAACGAGGGGTTTGGCTTGCAGTTTTTTTTTGGGGCGTGGGGAGCAAATCCCATCAAGGCAAAGGTGAATTTGGTGAATTATTTCCTCTTGGATCTCAGGCAAGGAGAAGAAGAATGCGGATGTGCAGAGGGATGGGCTCTGGGATGGGTTTGGGGGCAAGAATATTCATTTTTTTTGTGTGTTGAGAAAGGAAATTAATTTCATTCTGCTGTAAGAGATTTGTTCTACGTTGGATTTTGGGGGAGAATATTGATTTTGACTTTGTGCCCTTTGTGTAGATGGTGAAGGCGATCCAGGTGCTGCGCATCCACCTCTTGGAGCTGGAGAAGGTCAATGAGTTGTGCAAGGACTTTTGCAACCGTTACATCACCTGCCTCAAAACCAAGATGCACAGTGACAACCTACTCAGGAATGACCTGGGGGGGCCCTACTCCCCCAACCCCTCCTCCATCAGCCTCCACCCCCAGGTAACGCCTTCAAATTCCTCTCTAATAACCATTGCTGCACCTTGGCCAACAAAAGGAGTTGGGCCAACGCGGTTTCTCACTTGCTCCACAAGTTGTGGCCTCCTGAAAAGTTGTCAGAGTTCATTCCCAACAATTTAAAGAAAAAAAAAAAATCCTGCATATCCTGCATCTTGTTCCTAGAGTGCAATAAATGATGTTGTGGTGACTTTTTTTCTTTATTTTAAATTTTTTTATGTCTTTTTTTTTTTTCATGGGTTGGCAGAGCTGCAATCTCGATGTTTGTGGCTCTGCAAGAGAAAGAAGGAAGGACTCCTGAACTCTAATGTTGCAGCAATTAAATGTGAGGGCAAGGGAGCCCTCACATTTAATAATATAAACAAGAAACTTGCATTTTTTAATGAAAAAAATGCTGTTTATTGGCAGGAAGGACAAAAACATCAGGATTTTCTTCACTGCTTCTCTCTCACTTTTTGTTTCAAGGCAGCTCAAAGGATTTTTGGGTCTCAGATAACCCTTTTTGGCTTCACTGCTCCTTTTTGTGTCTCAGCAGATCTTGCAGTTCTCCCCAGCATGACCAACATTCCCTTGACTTCTTCTTTTGTATAATTTGGATTTTAGCTGGGAGAAGAAGACATTTGGTGCCTCAAGCGTAGTGGAAGAGTACAAGGAAATGCCTGAGAACTGCAGAAATATCAGCTGAAGTTGAACCTTGGTGGCTTTGGGGGCACAAAGGGACTGAAATTCAATATTCAGAAAAGAAGTTTCCCTTGGGTTGGGGTTTTCATGTGCTCTGCAGTGAAGGGAATAAATCTTGGCTGGTTGTGTCCAAAAAAAGCTTGGTGCTATATTGTGTTCCCCTAGAGCATTTCTTTCTCTTGGACACTTGATTTTTGGGGTAGAGAAATGGAATTTAGGGTTGCACAATTCCAGGAATAACTGCAGGGAACCCAAAATAATCCAGGCAGTTCCTAAAAAGAAGGAAAGTGGTGGGGCCTTCTTAGGGCTTAGGGCTTGGGGCATTTTTAAGGTGGTGGAAAGGAAAAAATATCATTTTTAGCAGCTCAGCTCTGGGTGCTGCAGAGTTCAAACTCCCAACATGATGAGGGAAAAAAACCCCCAGAAAACTTCTGTTTCTTATTTGGGTTCCCTGAAAGCACCAAACCACTTAATCATTGATCTAAGAAACCCCATCCTCACTCTATATTCTAATAATCTCTAGAAATAGACTTATTATCCCTTGGCTGCTTTATGGAAGCATTCCTTATGATCAAAATTAGCAAGACACTTGCATAAAAGAGAACAATAATTGCTCAACGAACATCTCGTTTGTAATTTATTAGTTTCTATTATTGTGCATTGCCATGGCAACAGCTCACATCCCGGGTGATGAGAGAGATGTTAGATATGAGCCGACAAAGCTCCCGGTCCCAGCAAATGGAGATGCACGTTTTTTATCAGTAATTTTCATGAAAATAATAAGTGAGGGAGTTAATGAGATGGAAAGCCGTCCTGTGGCTATTGTGAATTTTTTTTTTTCCCCCCCTTCCTTCCTTTTTTTTTTTTTTTTTTTTTTAAGTGTTGATCTAATTAGAATGCATCGGTCAGGAAAAGTAATGAGGATTTAGTGTCTCACAAAGAGGTGGGGATCATATCAGAAAATTAGCACAAGTCTTTGGAAAATAATCAGGCCCATGGAGAGGCACCAAGAGCTTCTGATTGCTGGAAACCCAGAGCTGCTGACATTTCCCTTCTGGGCCAGACTTGAAAGTTGAGGAATTCAACCGAGGATTTGAAGGCAGTTGTGAAATAAATGGGAGCACACCCAGGAAAGACCCAGCTGGAGAGGAAATGTTGGCCCAGCACTGAGGGATTTTCAGCAGGTGGAGTGAAATATTCACAGTGATGGACCACGAGAGAGCCACCACCTCACCTGGGCATGGGATGAGGGTGCCAGATCAGTGACAATACAATATTTTCTGTGTCCAACTACCCCCTGTCAAGTGCTGGAGTGCTCCAACTCATTGAGTATACTGGAGTTTGCATGGTTAAAAAAGGCTGGAAATACTCTGTATCCATCAGCTGAATTTTAGAGGCTCCAGAGAGCTGAAAAATCATGGGATTGCTGTTTAAAAAATGGCAAGTGGGATGAATTCTCTAATTATTGGCCTGTTGGTTTCATTCTGAGGGGAGGTGCAAGAGCAAATGGGCCATTGATTTAGGATTTCAGAAAAATCTAAATAATGGAATGTAATCAGTATCAATCAGTATCAATCAGTATCAATTAATATCAATTAGTATCAATCAGTATCAATTAGTATCAGTGAAGGAGGTTTCTCAAAAAATAGGTTTTCTTAGGGTTTGGTAGGAGCTCCAATCATTTTGTGAGGAGATACACCAGGTTTGTAATGGAAGTGAAATATTTCAGTTTTTGGCTAAGTTTTTTACCAAAGGACATGTTTCAAAAATTATGGACACACAATAACAAGGATATCAACCAAAACTGGGAAAACAATGTCTGGACCTGTCAAAACATCATCACAGGACAATCTGTTGGATTTCCCTGGTGTCTCCAAAAAGGATGATCCTTCACCTGCTCTTATTTCTGCTTTCTAAGATGGAAAATGCAAGAATTTTTGGAGATGAAATGCCTGAGATGATGGGAAGATGAGAGAACACTCAGACAAGGTGTTTTGGCTGTTGCTGAAATCTCACCTGGTCCAGAGATGATTCCTGGTGTTGCCCAAGTTTGGCTGACGAGTCTGGGGTTCTCCAATTTGATGAGTCTTCCCTGAACTTTCCTTACCTTACAAAGATTTTTGTGTCCTCTTTACTCCATTGCTTCCTCATTTTGTGCTTTGCTTTGTCTGGTGATTGAGTTGTTGACTCTTTGTCCTGCAAGTCCACCAAGCAATTCCTCTTCTATTTTTGTTGGTTGCTTTCAAGTGGCTTCATTCCTTTACCTCAAGTCCTCCTTGGGCTCTTTTTATCCCCCTCCCTTTTTTAATGAGTATTTTTTCTGACCAGGATGGGAGAGGGGAGGTCCTTCTTTCATTCAGAGGGAAGAAACCAATTTAAATCAATGTTTAACTTTAACTTTCCTTGGTCATCAAAGGTCTCCTCATTGCTCTCCACTTGCAAGGAAGAAACAGTTGCAAAACCAATTTCATTGGGAGCCACAGCACTGCCAGGGACATTTAAATGGAATCAAATTTTGTATTTTTCAGCTCTCCTTTCAGATTGGCAATGTTTGAATGGGCATTTTCAGGACAGCATTTCTTCTTGGATTACTTCTCCACAATCACAGAGTGGTTTGGGTTGGAAGGGACCTTAAACCCATTTTGTTCCAGCACTCTGCCACGGGCTGGGACACAGACTGCTGGTGGAACTCAGTGATCTTCAGATCTTCATTCATCCAAGTTTTCCCCTTGATCAGCCCTGGATTTCTCTTTATTCAAAGCCAATTTTTTTCTTGTCTCCATCCATTCACATCCATTCACATTTCAGTTTTTGGCTAAGTTTTTTACCACAGGATATGTTTAAACCATTATGGAGACATAATTATGAATTATCTGACATGGATTTGAGTTTGGCCAGCTCCTTCTTGGCAAACCTATGGATCTCTTTTTTTTCTCTACGTCTAATCCCAGTTTCCTCCAGCACAAGTAATTTTCAGAGTTAGGATGAGACAGACATTTTGACAGATTGTGTACCACCCAAAAATGAATGTTTGTGTCATAAAGCACAAGGGCAGGGACAGCAGCTCAAGCAGCTGCTGTGAATTTTAGCTCTTTCTTACAATTTTTCACTTGAACATTTTCCTTATTGTAAGAAAGGGGTTTTTTTTGTGTGATGTCCCAGATCTTTTCTTCATTGAAGTGACTTTTAATTCAGAGAAATGTTTTGCTGTTGATCAGGGCTGACATGTGGGTCTGCAGAGACACCTAGTGATGCATTTTTTTTCACGTTCAGATTTCAAAATTGCCAAAAACATTTCAGCTTTAGGGTGCTGCAGCACCAGCCCAGGGTGCCCAGAGAAGCTGTGGCTGCCCTTGGATCCCTGGAAGTGTCCAAGGCCAGGCTGGACAGGGCTTGGAGCACCCTGGGACAGTGGGAGGTGGCAGGAGCAAGATGAGCTTCCTTCCAACCCAAACCATCCTGGGATTCTATGAAATCTTCCTTGAGTCTCAAAATATAAAATAAAAAATACATAAAATATTTTCCACTGCAGAAAAACTGCCAAGCCTAACAGCATTTGGTTGACATTTGCAGTCTGAAGCAATTGGTGTACAAAATATATTTTTAAATCTTCTTGGAGAGATCTATATTTATTTGAAGGTGGAGCCTCCACTTCCATTGGGTCACTTTGGTTTCACAATTCTGTTGCAGGAAGATCATTAATTCCTTTAAATTAAAAAAAAAAAAAGCTCTTTCCAATAACTACCAATATTCTGCCTTTTTGGACACCAGTGTTGGTGTTTTGGGAGAAAACAAAAACAAAGGCAATTTTTTTCATCACAAAATACTGCTGGAAATGGCTTTGACCACTGGATCTGGAAAAAACAGCTTTCTGTTCCCATTTTCTGATATTCCAAATTGCTTCTTCCCAATGCACTCCCAAAAATGATGTTCTGGATGCCCTTCTTTAGGAATAAACATGGAAAAACCAAGGCAGGGGAGGAAATTGAGAGATCTTCAAGCTGATCCAAACTTCTGGTTGCACCTGGCCATATCTGGGTGCTTTTTGGTGTTCTCCTGGACCCCATTTGGGTTTTTTTTATGAATATTTCCACACTGTTTATCATTTGCCAGGGATAAATCCAAGAATGTGCAAAAGAGACTGAATTTTGCTCTCTATATCCTGAGAAATACTCATTTCTCAAACTGAAAACTACATCCCCCAGAAGACTGGAGGTGGGGAAGGAAGACTAAAAAAAGTACAAGTATTTTACAGTCATATTTGCATTTTTAAAATTAATTCAGCTATGGAAAGGAATGTCTGGGAAGTGAATGAAAAATTCACAGTAATTGCAGCAAAATTTCCAGATAAGAAAAAGAACAAAATTAACTTGTGGCAGATATTGGACCCAACATTTTGGAGTTGGCATCACAGGAGGGGAAAGTGCAATAAAGGGGTTTTAATAGAGAAAACATTAAATTTAGTGAGAATGATGGCACAGGCAAAGCAGTGGTGATTGATGGGGAAAAAGTTGAATAAATGTGCTGGGGAGAAGGGGAAAAAAGGAACAGAACTCAGGTTTTCCTCCCCAGCAATGGGAAATGTAATCACTAATCCAGGGAAGTTCTCTTTTCTTAACCCAAGGAACAGGATTCTTGAATAAATGCATCAAAATGTAGGAAAAATTAATGAAAAGGTGAAAAAAAATCCCCTTTGTTGACATTTTGTTCAACACTCGAGAATCAGCTGGACACCAGGGAGGTGATGAAGAGTGGGAAAGTCAGTAAGAAAGGGACAAAAAAATAAGTGCAGTTTTATATCCATTTCAGTTGGGTGAATTAGAGAGATGCAGTTATTTTTGGTTGATTTGAAAATGATCATTTTATCAATATTACCAATGTTATTTATTTGCAGAATCCTGCCCATGTGGAAGCTTGGGGTACGTTGCCCCCGTAGCCTCAATTGTGGCACTCCTCCCTTCCCAAAATATCACATTAAATACTCAAATAGTCATTTAAATATTAAAATAAATAATCCAATAATCATCCCATTTGGAGTTCTTTTGGTGGTTGCTCCAGAGGTGGGCCTTAAAATAAAATTACAGCTTTTGGCTCAAAAAAATTGCCCATTTTTGAAAGAAATCAGCTTAAAGCTGCAAGGAATTATATCAATGGGATTATATAAGTATTAACTTCATTATTTTACTCTAAGGGAAATCGTGGTGCTCACCCTGAATTTTAGCAAAGGCTGCATCATCCAGTCCCAGTCAAAGCACAAAAAAAATAGAAATGTTTAAAAAGAAAAAGATGAAAGAAATTCTTTTTGGTCCCTCACCATCTTTTTATTTCCTTCTTTTTTTTTTTTATGGAAAAGAGGAAAGGTTTTTTTTCCCTTCTTTTTTTTATGCACAGAGGAAAGGTTTGGTAGAGATGCTAAACAGGGGCTTTGCAGAGCATAAATCCTTATTTCTCTGCAACAAACAGAAAAATCACATTTTCTACGCTTATTCCACCAAAATAAAATGAAATAAAATATCACAGGGGATAAAAATAAAACTCCCATGCTGAAATTCACAGGTTTGATATTTTCTTTCGTGCAGGAATTGCTGCAGAGCTCTCCAGCTGCGTTGCCACCGGCGTCCAACCCCGCTCCGGGCATCGTGGTGCCCGCGGCTTCGCTGCCACCGGGCAACCTGGCCATGGGCACCGGCAGCAGCTCGCCCGCCGTGCCAGGTACGGAGCCCAGGGGAGGGAGGTGGTGGCCAGCTGGGAATTTGGTTTTGGTTCCCCCCTGTGTTGGGGTCAGAGATGCATATTAAATACCTTTATCTGTGGTGCCTAACTCTGACAGCCAAGAAAGCACCGAGTTTCACACAGCACCGTGGAGACAATGGTTAGGGTTGAGTAGAAAAGATTGAAAATGTAAATGTGTGAATTAGAAAGTTTCTTGAGTCACTGGGTGAATGGGTTGAAGTTTAGGGTTTAAGGTAGTTTAGAGAGCAGAGGACAAGATGGAGGATTTAGGGTGTTGTCTCTTCTTCTTTCTTCTTCATGTTCTTTCCTAGGGGTTTTTGGGTGGTAGTAAGTGATTAGATAGAAAATACCATAGTGCAGTGCTCAGGTGTTGGGTCATTGGGTCACTAAGAAAAATAATTTAGTTGGCATTTGTTAATTGGGTAAATGGACATATAAAAGACCTTGAAGAGGATCTTTGTTAGCCATTTTACCCTTTTCTATCATAGTGCACGTAGCTCCTTGTACCTTGTAATGCTGATAAGAATAAACAACTGAGACTGAACTAGAGAAAACTGCCTCCCTCTCATCAATCTTCAGTTCAAAGGGAAAAAGAACCCAATCCAAAAGTCCTTAATGAGACACCCTTAACCCCACATGTGGTTTTTGTGCCGTAGGTGGAGCCTTGTACCAGCCTGTGACAATGGTGACGTCGCAGGGCCAGGTGCTCGCCCAGGCCATCACCCCTGGTGCCCTGCAGATCCCCAATGCCCAGGTAAGGCCTCCCCAGATCAAGTTTAGCCCAAACTCTGCACTGCAGCAGGCAGAGCTCTCCATTTCTCCATAAATTCAATCCTTGGAGGATCTTCAATTTTTAATTAGCAAGAAACGTTGATTAAACCCATCTGCCAGGTGCCTTTGGGGTATCTAACAAATTATAGCAATGACCTAAGAGGTTATAACAATGCTTATATTATTGTTATAAAATATTACAACATATAATAATAACATACATAATATTATAGTATTAATAACATAACATAACAACATA